>NW_011495033.1:2582142-2584249 GCF_000754665.1 Bison bison bison | reverse complement strand
GATTTTGGAGCCCCCCAAAATAAAGTCTGTCACTGTTTCCACTGTTTCCCCATCTATTTCCCATGAAGTGATGGGACCAGGTGCCATGATATTAGTTTTCTGAATGTTGAGCTTTAAGCCAACTTTTTCACTCTCCTCTTTCACTTTCATCAAGAGGCTTTTTAGCTCCTCTTCACTGTGTTTCTTGCCTTAGCAACACATAAATAATTCTTGGTGTATCAATAAGGAATTTGTTGTGCTAATTTAAGAATAAAATATTTTAACGCTACTTAAAGACTGTAAACTTAGTAGGCTGCATGCTGCTGCTGCTGCTAAGTTGCTTCAGTCGTGTCCAACTCTGTGTGACCCCATAGACGTGTCTGACTCTGTGCGACCCCATAGACAGCAGCCCACCAGGCTCCCCCGTCCCTGGGATTCTCCAGGCAAGAATACTGGGGTGGGTTGCCATTTCCTCCTCCAATGCATGAAAGTGAAAAGTGAAAGTGAAGTCGTTCAGTCGTGTCCGACTCTTAGCGACCTCATGGACTGCAGCCTACCAGGCTCCTCCGTCCATGGGATTTTCCAGGCAAGAGTACTGGAGTGGGGTGTCATTGCCTTCTCCGAGTAGGCTGCATATAGACCCTGAAAATTCCTGGACCACCTCACTTTGCAGTGCTCTGTTCACCTCTTTCCTAAATAGCCCCATGAAGCTCAGTCAGCATTCAGGGTTTTCTGGGACACCACCCACTGCAAAGTTTGAGCTTTGGAACCAGTTCTGAATTTCCCTGTGGTTTCACACTTACTGCATTTTCTTCTCACCTTGCCACTACCCACGCAGACTCAGCCTTCTTGGCTGTATCAACTTTGGGTTGCTTCACTTCCTGGCTTCGGGGAAGCTACAGCTGTAAGAGCTTTCACAGGCTAAGCAGGTGACCTATATAAGGCACACAAATTAGAGCGGAGATGCAGAAAAGCCACAAGGGCACTTTCTGATGATGTTGGGATGTGAAGAATCTTGCACCCCCATCTCTCACTGTCGGCCTCCGTTGAGGTCTCTCTGATCTCCCATCATTCACAAACTGTCTTGGAGATATTTTGGGGGTGATACTGTCTTCACATGAATGAAAACTTGTGTTCAGGACACAAGAAGTGCCATTCAGGATCAGAATAATGGTTCAGTGGGCTCGGGGTTTTTATTATGGCTTTCAGTGCTATCAAGCTCCATCAGCAGCAGTTCCAATCTCTGGCCTCTAAACTGGTGCTGATATGAGAAGATTTTAAAAAATTAATCTGTGATGAAATAAAACAAGTAAGAAAAACGTGGGAGAACATGTCCAGATGTTTTGGGGGAAAGAACTGTTTATCCTGAGACTACGTCCTTAAGTTTTGGGGTTTGTTTTCATTTGTTTTTGGTTGCACTGGATCTTAGCTGAGGTACAAGGGCTTTCTCTAGTTGCCCTTAGGCATGTGGGGTCTTAGTTCCCTGACCGTGGATTCAACCTGTGTCCCCTTGCATTGGAAGACGGATTCTCAACCACTGGACCACCAGCTAAGTCCCCTTACATTTTTCTTTATAGTTTCAGAAATATCCCTCCTTTTGTGAAATCAGGTGATAGTAAATGATGGGTTGTTTGTTGTTTTTCGTGTGTGTCTTGTTCGGAAAAATAAAAAGGAGACGATCATAGTCTCTGTGCAACTTTTTTCAATACTCTCTTTTTTAAAAAATTGTACTGAGATACACATAACTTGAAATTTACCATCTGAATAATTTTTAAGTATACAGAACAGTGGTATCAAGTATAGTCACAATGTTGTACGACCGTGACCAACATCCGTCTCTGGAACTCTTTGTCTTGCTTTACCCATTAAACTCTAACTCCCATTCCCCCCTCCCCTTCCCAGCCCCTGGCTGCTGTCATTTACTTCTGCCTCTATGAATTTGCGGAGAAGGCAACAGCACCCCACTCTAGTACCCTTGCCTGGAAAATCCCATGGATGGAGGAGCCTGGTGGGCTGCAGTCCATGGGGTCGCTAAGAGTCGGACACGACTGAGCGACTTCACTTTCACTCTTCACTTTCATGCAGTGGAGAAGGAAATGGCAACCCACTCCAGTGTTCTTGCCTGAAG
>NW_011495033.1:2580897-2582042 GCF_000754665.1 Bison bison bison | reverse complement strand
GAGGCTCATGAGGGAAGGGATATATGTATATTTATAACTGATTCACATTGTTGTATACCAGAAACCAATGCAACACTGAAAAGCAATTATCCTCCAATTTAAAATAAATTTTTAAAAAACCTACCCTGACTTGGCAGTTATACCAGCTTTTCCTCCCTCACACGATACAACTGATGCAAAAAAGAGAAAATTAAAAAAAAAATTTTTTTTTAACCATTCTATTGATGTATGGTAGTGATAGGGGCAGAATGAAGGGACAAAATAGGTGATTAAATAGTTAATCTCACTAGGGGGATTGTAAGTAAAAACATATGGAGAGACCCTGAAAGTTAATGATTACTCAAGAAAGCAGGTTTGCTTAACCACAAAACCAAGCAGGCTTGCTTAGCAACAAAATCATGCAACGGAAGCGTGAGACATGCCCCCAAATAATAAAATGATGCTTACATAAGACTTACATCCTGCCCAGTGAGCCCCAGGAGTTAGTACCCCCAAAACATGTTCTTTGGCCCCTAAGACATGTTCTTTGCACAATACCCCCCGAACAATAAAACAATAGTAGAAAATACGGCCTACAACCTGCCCAATGGTGTTATCAAGTTAATGACCCCCAAAATAGGCTCTGTGCCTACAAAAAATCAATCATTTATGGGAAGGTGACTTTTCAAAATCAAAGACCCTCATTTTACTGAGACCGACAAATATTTTTCCAAAGTGCTACGACAGTCCTGGCCAGACCATATGGGGAGGGACAAGTAAACTTCCCTGCCCTACCTGGGGGAGGAGCTGATGATGGAAGCGTGATGTCTATTCAAGAAAGACAAAGTTCTTCTCCCCCTCCCCATTTTTCCTTTGATTATAAAACTGTAGCCCATGAAGTTCTCAGTGTGCAGCATTTCTCACTCACCTTGTGAGCCTCACAAGCATTCTACTCTAATAAAGCATTTACTTCTTACCTACCACTTTGTCCTTGGTGAATTCTCTGCACTGAAACATAAAGGACTGATACCAGAGCTCTTTATTTTCTTGGGCTCCAAAATCTCTAGATGGTGACTGCAGCCATGAAATTAAAAGATGCTTGCTCCTTGGAAAAAAAGCTATGACCAACCTAGACAGCATATTAAAAAGCAGAGACATTACTTTGC
>NW_011495033.1:2579215-2580797 GCF_000754665.1 Bison bison bison | reverse complement strand
ACTGAGCGACTTCACTTTCACTCTTCACTTTCATGCAGTGGAGAAGGAAATGGCAACCCACTCCAGTGTTCTTGCCTGAAGAATCCCAGGGATGGGGGAGCCTGGTGGGCTGCTGTCTATGGGGTCGCACAGAGTCAGACATGACTGAAGCAACTTAGCAGCTATAAATTTGACTACTCTAGGTACCTCATGTGGGTGAAATCATACAGTACCTGTCTTTTTGTGACTGGCTTCTTTCACTTAGCATAATGTCCTCAAAGTTCATCTGTGGTGTAGAGAGTGTCAGACTTTCCTTCCTTTTGAGAGCTGAATAATGTTCCATTGTATGTAAACATCACTTTTGTTTATCCGTTCTTCTGTCAGTGGATATTTGTATTATTTCCACCTTTTGGCTATTGTAAATAATGCTATAAATACGGGTGTACAATATTCTTTTTTAAATTGATGTATGATTTACATAAAATGTACAGACTTTAATGATGTTTGATGAGCTTTGACAAACATATTGATCAATATGCTGCTGCTGCTGCTGCTAAGTCACTTCAGTCGTGTCCGACTCTGTGCAATCCCATAGACGGCAGCCCACTAGGCTCCTCTGTCCCTGGGATTCTCCAGGCAAGAACACTGGAGCTGGCTGCCATTTCCTTCTCCAATGCATGAAAGTGAAAAGTGAAAGTGAAGTCGCTCAGTCGTGCCTGACTCTTAAGCGACCCCATGGACTGCAGCCCACCAGGCTCCTCTGTCCATGGGAGTTTCCAGGCAAGAGTACTGGACTGGGGTGCCATTGCTTTCTCCGATTGATCAATATAGCTGCCACCATATAGAACATTTCTATGACCTCAGAAAGTTCACCAGTGTCTCCTCCCAAACAAACTCCTCCCACTCTCCTGATCTTTATCACCATAATCAATTAGTTTTGCCTGTTCCAGAACTTAATAAAAATGGAATCATACAGTATGTATTGTTTTGTGTGACATCTTTTGCTCAATAGAAAGTTTTTTGAGATTGAGCCACATTATCATAACTCATTACCTTTCATTGCTAAGTGTTATGCCATTGTATAAATATATACAATTTGTTTATCCATTCTCATTCGGGTTGCTTCCAGTTGAGAGCTATCATGAATAAAACTGCTAAGAACATTCTTGTATATCTTTTTGTGGACATATGTTTTCATTTCTCTTAGGTAAAGGCCTAGAAATGGAATCTCTCTCATGGGAGAGTTGTATGTGTAACTATTAGAAAATGCCAAAGTTTTCCTAAGTGTTTTATTTTGTTTTAAGTTTACCATTTTACCCCTTGGCCCTCAGCAATGTCTGAGAGTCCCAGTTTTTCCACATTTTCACCATTTGGTATTGCCAAATAAAATTATTTTAACAGAGAACAGACTTATGGACACCTGCAAGGGAAGGAGCTGCTGATGCTGCTGAATCACTTTAGTCATGTCCGACTCTGTGCGACCCCAGAGACGGCAGCCCGCCAGGCTCCCCTGTTCCTGGGATTCTTCAGGGGAAGGAGAGGGTGGGATAAGTTGAAAGAGTAGCACTGACGTATTACACTACCATATGTTAAACAGACAGCT
>NW_011495033.1:2565866-2579115 GCF_000754665.1 Bison bison bison | reverse complement strand
TCAAAGCTATAGTTTTTCCAGTAGTCATGTATGGATGTGAGAGTTGGACCATAAAGAAAGCTGAGTGCCGAAGAATTGATGCTTTTGAACTGTGATATTGAAGACTCTTGAAAGTCCCTTTAGACAACAAGATCAAACCAGTTAATCCTAAGGGAAATCAGTCCTGAATATTCATTGGAAGGACTGATGCTGAAGCTCCAACACTTTGACCATCTGATGTGAAGAATTGACTCATTGGAAAAGACCCTGATTCTGGGAAAGATTGAAGGCAGAAGGAGAACCGGACAACAGAGGACAAGATGGCTGGATGGCATCACTGACTTGATGGACATGAGTTTGAGCAAGCTGTGGGAGTTGGTGATGGACAGGGAGGCCTGGTGTGCTGCTGTCCATGGGGTTGCAAAGAGTCGGACATGACTGAGTGACTGAATGGAATAGACCAGAGCTCTTCAGAGCCCCTCTGAAATGACACCAAACCGTTTCAGTAGTACCTGTGCAACCTAACTTCCTTCAGGAATATTCTACCAGATGGCTTTGCTAGGACAGGATTCTTTAGATAAAAGTTAAAGAAACACCACTTAAACCAGTTTAAGCGGGAAGCAGAAAGTATTGCCTCCTGCAAGCAAACGATGGATGGAGAGGTGGAGCTGCCCTCAGGAGTGACTGGTTCTCTTCAGATCACTCTCTGGCACATCTTCTCTCTGCTTCTCTTTGCGTATTGGCTTCATTTTTGAAATTCCATTGTCCTTGTGAAATCAGAACTTTGTCTTCAAGCAAGTCTAGGCTTCCATCCACATAGCCTTCCAACTGAGCAGAGAAGAAAGCACTTTCCCCTTAGTTGCAGTTAGAGAACTCTGATGATCCTGGTTTGGGATTCATGCCATCCCTGAACCAATCACCATATTTATGGTGGAGATCTGTCTGGGTTGTGTGCCTGCTCTAGGGCTGGAGATTGGAGAAACTGTGATTAGGCCACCCTGCCATAGGTATGTTTGGAATGGGGAAGGACAGTTTCCAGAGGAGCAGAGTACCTTTTGAGACAGATAAAACAATAAATGGCTATATATAGATGCCTGACTTTTAAGGAAAATCTATATTTCCATGAAATACAAATGTCTTGGAACACTCATTCTTCAATTCACTGAAACTACAAATCAGTGATATAGCCCAGACACTTAAAAATTTTTTTTTAATTGAAGTATAGTTGATTTACAATGTTGTATTAGTTTCAGAGGTATAGTTAGTGGTTCAGGTATATATACATACATAGGTATATTCTTTTTCCAGATTCAGTTTCTATTCAGTTTTGTAAAGAAGTTCATTTGTATCATATTTTAGATTCCAGATACAAGTGATATCATATGGTATTTGTTGTTCTCTTTCTGACTTATGTCTCTTAGTATAATCTCTAGGTTCACCTATGTTGCTGCAAATGCATTATTTCATTCTTTTTTATGGCTGAGTAGTAGTACACTGTATACACACACACACACACACACACACACACACCACTTTTCTTTATCCACTTGTCTGTTGATGGACATTTATGTTGCTTCCATGTCTTGGCTACTATGTAATTAGTAACATTACTAAGTAATGCTGCTATGAACATTGGAGTGCATGTATTTTTTTGAATTAGAGTTTTCTCTGGATATATGCTCAGGAGTGGAGCCCAGGCACATCTAATCTCACTCAATTTGTTGTACCTCTCAGCCATGGGCATATCTAACCATCCATGAACCAATTCTATTTAGGTTTTGGCTTCAGTACAGTTCAGTTCAGTCACTCAGTCGTGTCTGACTCTTTGTGACCCCATGGACTGCAGCACGTCAGGCTTCCCTGTCCAACACCAACTCCTGGAGTTTACTCGAACTCATGTCCGTTGAGTTGGTGATGCCATCAAACCATCTCATCCTCTGTCATCCCCTTCTCCTCCTACCTTCGATCTTTCCCAGCATCAGGGTTTTTTCCAATGAGTTAGTTCTTCACATCAGGTGGGCAAAGTAGTGGAGTTTGACTTTCAGCATCAGTCCTTCCAATGAATATTCAGGACTGATTTCCTTTAGGATGGACTGATTTGATCTCCTTGCTGTCCAAGGGACTCTTAAAAGTCTTCTCTAATACCACAGTTCAAAAGCATCAGTTCTTCGGTGCTCAGCTTTCCTTATAGTCCAACTCTCATATCCATACATGACTACTGGAAAAACCATAGCTTTGACTAGATGGACCTTTGTTGGCAAAGGTCATCTGCTTTTTAATATGCTGTCTAGGTTGGTCATAACTTTTCTTCCAAGGAGCAAGCATCTTTTAATTTCATGGCTTATATGTCCTTTTAGGCAAACTTAGGAACTGGGAGAGAAGTGCTACTTAAGCAACATTCTGTTGTGCTCGGTAGCCAAAATCCCATCTGGGGAATTTCCCAGGTGGTCCGATGGCTAGAACTCCACGTTACCACTGCAGGGGGCCCGGGTTCAGTCCCTGGTCAGGGAACTAGATCCCATAGGCCTCAACTAAGAATTTGCATGCTGCAATGAAGATTGAAGATCCTGCATTCTGCAAGTAAGACCTGGCACAGCCAAATAAATAAATAAACATTAAAAAAAAAATTCCTTTCCCTGTTGCCAAATTATCCTCCTTCTACTCATTAACAACCATTGAAGTTACCAGAAATTGGGAGAGAGAAAAGCTGCCACGGGAGTGAGAAAGGCAAATATCATCCTTCCTCTTAAGAGCTTTTTAAGGGTTGGGAAGGTGCCCACAACTAGGGCACCCCTTAAGGCACCAGCAAAGCAGGAACATCAGAATGAGAGAAACATTCATCTTTCCTGTCATCTGAATTTTGTAATCCTTAAATCCAGAAGGAAGCTATTTTGATTCTAGAACATATGCAAGGTTTGTATCATTTTGAAAAATAAAATTTGAATTTGAATTTTATTTTGGGAATGGGAAACCATAATTTCTTTAGTTCTTGAGGCTCTTCTTACTCTGGCCTGAATTGTGTTTTCCTTACTTCTATGTCC
Source organism: Bison bison bison (assembly GCF_000754665.1). Taxonomy (NCBI): domain Eukaryota; kingdom Metazoa; phylum Chordata; class Mammalia; order Artiodactyla; family Bovidae; genus Bison; species Bison bison. The sequence continues at coordinate 2,576,095 of NW_011495033.1, read as the reverse complement.
AGAGCTTGGATTTGGATCTGGCATAGAGACAGTGCTTAGTCAAGTTCTATTGGATGGATTAATAAATGGATGGAAGACCCACAGAGTAGAATGAAATGCTAGAAAAGCTTTGGGAGTGGGTGTACAGCTGCATTGGGAAGCAGCATTAGAGAACCTGCTGGAACATCTGCTCTGGTGCCCCCAGAGATTTGCTATAATTTCCATCTGTTCTGTCTTGTCTTTGGTTGCATTGGTTCGACCTGGTTTTTGAATTATTTTGTGTGTTTGTTTGTTTTGGTCCTGCTGTGCAACATGCAGGACTTTAGTTCCCCAACCAGGGATTGGAAGCATGCAGTGTTAACCACTGGACCGCCAGGGTAGTCCCCATTTCAACTTGTTTTTATCTGACTTCGTTGTTCTTTCCTTTCTGTGTAAAGTGTTTCCCTTCTCTATTGAGCAAATGAGCTAGTGATTGCTTCTTATGAGGATCATTTTGCAAACCCACTGCTCTATCCTGTGTCCCTGGCACTCGGGGTCTCCTGGGGAGCCTTGGCTTTTGTGTGGGCTTGCAGCATTTCAGCAGCGGCCTTCTCCTTGTCACTGATATCCTTCTCTTGCCCCGTTTCCACCCAGACCTATAACAGAGAGAGGACTGCAAATTGTTCCCATAAATAGTATCAGTCTCTTCACCTTCTGGAGCTTTGTCTTGTACTTTTGAGATACAGTCCAGCTGGCTGGGTGTGAATGTGCTTTGTTTGTGCCAGTTCAGTCTCGGCAAGTATTTTCATCAAAATTGCTGACTGCCAGAGCATCCCTGGTAACTGAATATTTTTCTGGCTGGGAGGTGTGAGTTGTGCTCTGGGGCCTTTATGCAAGAGCTCACAGTCTCAGTTTATTGCTGTTTATATTGGAGGATGTCTTTGGATCTGGGCAGACCTGACTACATCTGGGCAAGAGAGTGCTTAGTCCCATTTTAATTTGTTTTTAGACTCTAGGACTAGCTTTGGGCAGAACTAGAAAACAAGTATAAGGATTTCCCCGGTGATCCAGTGGTGAAGAATCTGTCAACCAATGCAGGGAACATGAGCTGGATCCCTGGTCCACAGCTAAGCCTGTGCACTGCAAATACTGAAGCCCCCTGTACTCTAGAGACCATGCTCTTCAACCAGAGACGCCAATGAGAAGCCGACACACTTCAGCTAGAGAATAGCCCCTGCTCTCTGCAACTAGAGAAACCTCATGCTCAGCAATGAAGATCCAGTGCAGCCAGTAAACAAATGATTTTTTTTAAAAAAAAGAAAATAAGGTGTAACCCAAATAAAACTAAGCTATCCTCAGCCCTATCTCAGCACTGTCACATCCAAAGGAATTCAAGTGGAACTCCCATAAAACACCTGAGAAGTAAAGCATGGTAAGTCTTTACAGAAGTTATCTTTAAGGTGTGTCTCTCTTAAAGTCTCACATTTCTCAAGACCTTCCTCCAACTTCTTATCTTTATGAAATTCCTCCTTCCTCATGCATGCTCTTTATTACTCTCCCCACTCTTATGGAAGGCAGAGTGCTAGTTTTTTTTTTTTAATTGAGATAAAACTCACATAAGATAAAATTAACTATTTTAAAGTGTACAGTCCAGAGGCATTTAGTACATTCATAATATTGTGCAACCATCAGCTTTATCTAGTTTCACAATATTTTCACTGCCCAAAAGGAATCCCTGTGCCCATCAAGTACCTCCCATTCCCCCTTGCACTTGTATTTTCAAAATTGGGGTTGACACATATCAACTGCCACGTGCAAAATAGATAGTTAATGGGAAACTGCTGTAGAGCACAGGGAGCTCAGCTTGGTGCTCTGTGATGATCTAGGGGGTGGGATGTGGGGGTGGGAGGGGATATATCTATACATACAGCTGATTCACTTCCTTGTACAGCAGAAACCAACACAACATTGTAAAGCAACTATATGTATGGCAACACACACACAAACACACACACAGCCTCCCTGGGTGATTTTAAAGGGTAAGTGGTGTTGAGATTCATCAGTTTGATACAATCTAGTCTCTCTGGGAACTTCCCCTACTGACATCCCCACTCTACCCTGTAGGCTAAGCAGTCAAGCCAAAGAAATGTGGGGGCAAGTTCTGTTTTTAGCCCCAGTCCTATGGCAACCCTATTCCTCCCCTTTCAGCATTTTTCTCTCTCTCTCCTGTCCCTTCCACCTGTATGCCATTCTCGTGGGTCCATACCCTCAAGCAGCTATTACACAAAATCCATCCTGGTGTCAGCTGACAAAACTCTGAAGATCCCTGGTGTGTTGGCCTTTAAATTGAGGATTTAGCCTTTTAGACACAGAGGAACCTCTGTTTAGGGGTACCCTTTAGGTACTATACAGATGGGAGAGAAAAGGACTGTTTCAGGAATGAATGAGTCTTTCTCAGTTTCTCTGTTACCTATAAAAGAGGCAGTTACTAAAACAACTATGGGGTTTAAAATTGGAAGATAGTGCGGTTGGTCTTCCCTGCTGGCTCATTTTATAAATGCTTAAACATTTGTTAAGGGCTTATTAAGTGGCACAGTGATAAAAGATCAGCCTGCCAATGCAGGAACTGCGGGTTCAAACCCTGGGTTGAGAAGATCCCCTGAAGAAGGAAATGGCAACCCACTCCAGTACTCTTGCCTGGGAAATCCCACAGACAGAGGAGCCTGGTAGGCTACAGTCCATGGGGTCGCAAAGAATCAGACACGACTTAGAGACCAAACAAATAATCCTAGGTGCGTGTGTGTGTGTGCTCAGTCACTCAGTCGCGTACAACTCTGCAACCACATGGACTGCTAGGTACAAGATACTTAATCTCTCAGAGCCTATATTCTTATCTGAAAAACGAGGATGATGATACTGACCTCAAAGTATTGTACTAATATTTCAATAAATTGCAGCCTCAGAAACTGATTCTGATTGAAAACTGGTTTATTGGAAAGATATTGGCTGACTCACAGAATTGCTAGAAGAGTCTGAAAATCAGAAAGTGAAAGTGTTAGTTGCTCAATCACGTCTGATTCTTTGCGACCCCTTGGACTGTATAGCCCACCAGGCTCTTCTGCCCATGGAATTCTCCAGGCAAGAATACTGGAGTAGGTTGCCATTCCCTTCTCCAGGGGATCTTCTCGACCCAGGATTGAACCCAGGTCTCCTGCATTGCAGGCAGATTCTTTTCCATCTGAGCCGCCAGGGAAGCCCAGGGACAATGCCCCAAAGTGAGTGGCAGAACTTGGGGAAGTGCTGCCACTGTCACTGATACCAACCATTGCAGCTTGTCTCCCCCACTGCCTGCCCCCACCACTGGCGCTGAGAGCTGGATGGATGCTCTGTTTCCTGTGTCACCCCAGAGATTGTATGTTGCCGCCACCCTTACCCATCACAGCTAAAAAGAATCATCCACAGTCTCTGTTTCTTTGCATCATTGTTGTTGTTTAGTGGCTAAGTCCTGTCTGTCTCTTTTGCAACCCCATGGACTGTAGCCTGCCAGGCTCCTCTGTTCACGGGATTTCCCAGGCAAGAATATTGGAGTGGGAAATTGCCATTTTCTTCTCCAGGGGATCTTCCTGACCCAAGGATCAAACCCACATGTCCTGCAGTGCAGGTGGATTCTTTACGACTAAACTGCCAGGGAAGCCTGGCTCCCAATTCAAAGCCTGTCACAGGTTCATCTGCTTGGCCAAACTGAGGCCCATGTTCCAGAAGGCATTTTCAGACCCTGCCTTCCACCAAGACCCCAAAGGTGGAGGGTTCTCCAAATGAGGGGGAAGGGTTTCAGATGCTGGACAGTCAAAAATAAGGACAGATATTCCTTTTCTAAATTAAGAGGATTAGTGAGACAAACTGCCTATTGTAAACACTAAAGCCCTGTACAGGGATTAGTTACCGGCACTTTGTACATAGTTACTTATTTCGCTGTGTTACAGCACTTCCTCTTCCTTATCCCTTTTTTCTTCCTTCACATGCCTCCACCCCCATCCCAGGACAGTGCCTGCAGACGTACTTCATAATGTTGAATAAATAAAACCTGCTGCTGCTTAGGTTTGGTTGGTGAAACAGTTTGGTATTGACTGGCCATAGTATTGGTTCAGACCTAGACATGTGACCTCAAGTGATCAGCAAAACTGATTGCACAAGGGCATCCTCTGTTGCTGAGTATGAATAAGAAGGGGGGGGCTTCCTGGGTGGCTCAGCAATAAAGAATCCACTTGCAATGCAGGAGGCGTGGGTTCAGTCCTTGGGCTGGGAAGATCCCCTGGAGAAGGAAATGCAACCCACTCCAATATTCTCATCTGGAGAATCCCATGGACTCCAGGAAACTGGAGTCCCATGGACTTCCACCCAGAGGAGCCTGGTGGGCTGAGGTTCATGGACTCACAGAGTCGGACACGACTGAAGTGACTAAGCACAGCACGTGAATAAGAAAGCATGTGGCTTTCGGAGCTTCTGGCAGCCCTCTTGGGACCACAAAGAGAATCAGAATAAAGTGAACATTGTATTATAGAATGCAAGGGTCAAGGACAAAAAGAAAGCAGGTGGTTGGTGACCATTTAGCCACAGGATAAAGCTATGCCTGAATCCAGACTTCTCCTTTGGACTTCTCAGTTACATGAGCCAATACATTCCATTTATTATTCAAACTAGAATGAGTCAGGTTTTCTGATATGTACAACTGAAAGTAACTGATACCTGCTTCCCTCCCTCTCTACCTCATGAGAATAGAACTGCTGTCCCTTTGGTGCTGGCAAATAGAGAGGGTTTTTTTTGAAATACAGATGAAAATCATTATTATGGCCTCATGTTTGGGCAGCAGCCTATCTATGCCCTAGAATCAGGCCTGACTAAGATAGAAGGGGCTGACCTAACCAAGGGCAATTTTTCAAAGTGATTTCAATAAACATCTTTCATTTCTCTTCGGCCTGGAAAGATAAGGACTCTGAGGAAGTAAGAGCAAACGTTATAGAAATGAAAACAAACCAACAAAACAAGCCAACAAACCCTTCTGTCCCATATCCCATTAGCAGGTCTTGATGACATGTTAAAACACTGCTGAAAACTATTGGTCAATGGCTGAAAACTATTACTCTCCATTTCTCTCTCCCACCCCTTGTGATGAATATTTCACATCTTTATCTCTTTCCTCAAACCTCCAACAGCTATTACAACATCCTTACTCTCAACTGATGGCTGCAACATCCCATTTCATTTAGAAAATAAAGGCAATCAGCAGAGAATATCTACCAGCTCCCAACATGTCATCTACTCCCTTAATTGTACTTACACTCACACATTCAGCCTTTCCATTTGTGAATACAGGTGAAGTGTCTGTTGTTGTTTAGTCACTAAGTCATGTCCAGCTCTTTTGCAACCCCATGGAATGTAGCCTGCCAGGCTCCTCTATTCATGGGATTTCCCAGGCAAGAATACTGGAGTGGGTTGCCTTTTTCTTCTCCAGGGGATCTTTCTGGACCAGGGGTTGAACCCGAATCTCCTGCATTGGAGGGCGGATTGTTTACCATTAAGCCACCAGGGAAGTGTCTGTGTTCCTACCTAAGACCAAGCCTCTGCTGGTGTATTTGATCCTATGCCCTTCCTTGCCTTGGATACTGACAAGGCCATTTACCTGGTCACTTTCACTAGCCTGTGAAGTTGTCTTTTACTTCTTCCCTTTTACCCAAGTAGTTGCTAAATCTTGTCAATCCAATAACCCAAACATCATTCTAACATATCTTCTCCTTTCTATCCTCTCTAATATTGCCAGAATCAGCTCTTGTCTAGAGGGCAACTGCTTTTAAGTCTGCCCCACACAGCCCCTGGAATTCTCTTGCTGAAACATGGATATGATCCATACCACTCTCTTCATAAACAATTCTGTAAGTTTTTCACTTGCTGTGGAATAAAGCAAAACTCCTTTGGCATATTTGAAGCCTTTCATCATCTGGCACCATTCTTCTTTCATAGCTATGGCTCCTGCTGCTCCTCCCAACACACCTTATATTCCGGTCACCGTTACCCTCTGTTCTCACTGGTCCCTCTGCCTTGACTGCTCTATTCTCCATTTTCTTCCCTGTTTGAGAATTCTTATTAAACACACACATATACAAAATGATGATTTCTGAAAGCTTGTTATATGCCAAGTACCAAGAATTACATTAAACATTATATCTGTATTACCTCACTTAGTTCTCAGAAAAATGAAATAACTTCCCCAAGTTAAAACAGCTAGAAAATGGTTGATCTAGAATTTGAACTCAGTTCATGAACTCAGTATTGATGAAGTTTTCTCTGATGCCTCATCACAATTAGTTGCTTTCTCCTCTGGGTTCAAATAGTGGGGTTTTTCCATTTTTGTTTCATTTTGTCTTGTTTCAGTTCACTCCACAGAAGCAGTCTTATTATTGAGTAAACACACAGACTCCGGAGCCAGACTCCCTGCGTTTGAGTCCTGGATCTGTGGTTTGCTAGCTGTGAGATCTTGTGCCTCAGTGTATCTATCTTTGAAACAGGAGAGTTAATAGTACCTACCTCTGGATTGTTGTGAGGATTAAATGCATCAACCGATGAAAAGGTTTAGTGCAGCGGCTGTTACATAGCGCTGGCCCCATGGATGCATCAGGTCTGCCTGTGTTCTCTCTCTCTCTAGACTCTGGCCTTCTAGCAGAGAACAATCCTTTATTTATCCCCCAATCCTCTGTCACCCATAGAGCAGACCTTTAGCTAGATGGATGCTCCATAACCATTTGTCAAATTGAACTTGTCAGTTTGTGGGTGTTTCTGCCAGACCATGTGACATTTACAAGTTCATAATCTATGTTGTGTTTCGATTACCTATGAGTCTTTTAGAAAAAGTCACTACTGAAGACCATCAGGCCATCTAACAAGCTCTGCTTTGTTTTTCAAAAGCCAGGTCATTACCACTCAGCTTCTGTGAACTGGAAATTTTTTCCCAAGTTCCTTCACTTGTGAAGCCAGGACTTTCCTTGTGGGAAGGAGAAAAGGGACACCTGTCATACGTTAGGATTTCTCAGGGGCAGCTGGAGTTATTTAGTTGGAGGCTTCCCCTCCAGTGAGCAGTGACCGGGTCAGGAGCTTTGGGTTTCACTTCGAACCACCAGCACAGAATACCTGCTTAGGATGGAGGCTCCAGACCAGAAAGAGGTTGCAATTGCAAGGCGGGAGGCCCGGGGATTCTCGGGAGGGCGCTGGCTCAAGTTACACCACATTATTTCACAGCCCTCACACGTTTATTTACTGCCTCCCTAGGTGAGGCTGCAGGAGTGAGTTGGCAGGAAGAGGCTTCCAAGGAGAGTGAAAATGGTAGAAAAGGAAATATTTGATTAGAGGTTAACATGCCCCCTGGGGCCGCTTTGATTTGGATTATTGTAAAAGTGCACAGAGTAATGATTAAGTACTCCCTGGGGTAGGGGGGTAGGTGGTCTCTGTACAGAGTTGGGGCTTTGCTTCTGATGAGTTGCAGCTGGTGTGTGAGAGGCACATGAAACCAAATGGGCATGAAGGAGAAGAGATGCTCACAGGACCACAGTGACTGTGCTAAATTCATCACCCTCACCTAAGCCCGGGCCTTCTCCTATCCTCTTCTTCAGTGAAAGCTCGCAAGTTGCTTTGGCCGTAACTTGAAGTCATCCTACAGCTTCTCTTTCTCTCTGTCACCTTCTCTTTCCTGTCTACGTTCTCTCCTAAAGGTCTTTCAAATCCATTTCCTCCTTTCCATTTCCACTGGCACTGTCCTCAAGGGTTCACCTCGTCATGTCTTTTTGGATTATATCTTCTTTACAGGTTTCTCGGCCTCAAGTCTTAGGCCTTCCACTTCATTCTCCACTGTTACTGTTACTTTTTTTTTTTTAAGGGGCTCTTTATTCTTGCCTGGAGAATTCCATGGACAGAGGATCCTGGTGGGCTACAGTCCATGGGGTCGCAAAGAGTCAGACATGACTGAGCAACTAACACCTTCACTTTATTTTTTATTAATTTATTTTTGGCTGCGCTGGGTCCTCGTCCTGGCACATGGGCTTAGCTACCCTGTAGGGTGTGGGATCTTAGTTCCCTGATCAGGGATCATACTTGCGTCCTTTGTGTTGGAAGGCAGATTCTTAACCACTGGACTGCCAGGGAAGTTCTGGGATTTTTCTAAACTAGCTTAACATCTGTCAGTGGCTCTCCATGGTCTTAGGGATCAAGTGCTCCCCAGAGTCCAGCTTGTGAAGCTCTTTGAGTTCTGATTCTGCTTCTCTGGTTTGTGTCCTCCATACCCGTGAGCTCCTTCACAATCCTGACCTGTATGCAGTTCCTAGGATGTGCAGTATTTGCTTTTAAGCTTTCAGTGTTTGCTCCTCCTTCTGCCCAGAATACCTACCCACTTCCTCTCCTAATTTCTCTCCTCCTGTGCTCCTACCTCCTTGGGTTGAATGAAGTTTCCTACAAGCCTTAGAAAGCATCACTATGATCAAAGCTAGTGGAGGTGATGGAATTCCAGTTGAGCTATTCCAAATCCTGAAAGATGATGCTGTGAAAGTGCTGCCCTCAATATGCCAGCAAATTTGGAAAACTCAGCAGTGGCCACAGGACTGGAAAAGGTCAGTTTTCATTCCAATCCCAAAGAAAGGCAATGCCAAAGAATGCTCAAACTACCACACAATTGCACTCATCTCACATGCTAGTAAAGTAATGCTCAAAATTCTCCAAGCCAGGCTTCAGCAATGAGCGACTTCCCTTTCACTTGTCATTCACATTAGGGTTCAATCATAGTTCAAGGAAGGAGCCTGGAAACGCCCGGCTTTGAAAGAAGGAACTACAACAGTTATTGCAATTATGTTCTTTGATGGGTAAAATTTCACACTTGATAAAAGAATTAGGAGGTTTTGTGCTTCTTCAAGCTAAAGTGATTTAAGCCTACTTTAAAGACCAGTTTAAAGGCCTCTTCTCTAGATGATAACATTATATTTGCCAGCTTTAAGCCATTTTGGAATTATACTCACCAAGCAAGTGTTTCCAGAAATGTCATACCTGCTGCTTTTGAAATGTCACTGGAAGGCCACAGTTAAACAAGTAACTCGCTCAGGAGAAGTGTGAAAGGTGGGCAAGTGAACCATGAAATGAATTCCGCCTACAGGGCTGAGACCAGCCCACACTGGAACCTGTGGCAGTGAAATAAACTGGGGTAACACCAAGGAAATAAATTCATCAACACAAAGAGAGCCTACTACATAGATTTTCACTAGACATAAAGGAGACATCTTCTTTCAACATAATGACTAAAAACTGGAAAAGATGTAGTGAACCCTCTGCCACTCCAAGTGACCCAGTCCCTTCAACCTATGGCTGGCGGGGCGCTGGGCTCAAGTTAAGGCAGACCCACTTCGATGGAAAGGGTGCACGGTTGGAAGGGCTGCGACGTCTTCTGTCTCTTCTAAGGTAGATTCTTTCGAACCTTTGAGGTTTTTTTTCAAGTCCTTTGATTCTTTTCGAACCTTCTGATTCTTTCTATTCTCGGTTCTAAGCGTAAAAGCGCAGCTGGGGAAAGCTGCAACAAAGATCGGAACCAAGCCGGTGACAGTACTGAGGAAAAGGGGTGAGAATGAACGGATAACACATAAAGAAGAGAATGAGCGAGTTGAGGAGAAGCGGAGCAAACGCAGAAAAGGAAACGGGGAGGAGGGAGAGAGACAGGAACCCTGACCGAAGAGGAGAGTGACCAAACTCCACCCAGACAGGAGGAAGGCACGCCCAGAGAGTGATCTGCTGCTTTAAGGATGGCCCCGCCCAAGGAGTGACGCGACGGCAGGCCCGCCCACCATTGGCTGCGGCCGGAGGGCGGGATGGGGTTGCTAGGAGCGGAGGGGATCCGGCGGGCCCCGGCCTCCCGGAGCGCGGAGCCGGGGGAACGGAGCCGGGGTTAGCGGAGCTGCTGGAAGATGGCGAGTGGCTGGGACGCGCGGCCGCCCTGGCGGCCCGGGCGCCTCCCGCTGCTGCTGTGTCTACTGCTGCTGCTGCAGCTGCTGCGGAGCCCGGCCAGGGCCGCGCACATCAAGAAGGCGGAGGCGACCACGACGACGACAACGAGCGCGGGGGCCGAGGAGGACGAGGGCCAGTTTGACCGCTACTACCACGAAGAGGAGCTGGGCTCGGCGCTGAGGGAGGCGGCGGCCGCGGGGCCCCCTGGGCTGGCCCGCCTCTTCAGCATCGGCAGCTCGGTG
>NW_011495033.1:2544023-2565653 GCF_000754665.1 Bison bison bison | reverse complement strand
CTGGCGGCCGGCTACCGCCGCGGGGACCCGCGTCTGGTCCGCCTGCTCAACACCACTGACGTGTACGTGCTGCCCAGCCTCAACCCCGACGGCTTTGAGCGCGCCCGCGAGGGTGACTGCGGCCTCGGCGACAGCGACCCTCCCGGGGCCAGCGGCCGCGACAACAGCCGCGGCCGCGACCTCAACCGCAGCTTCCCTGACCAGTTCAGCACTGGCGAGCCCCCGTCCCTGGACGACGTGCCCGAGGTGCGCGCCCTGATCGAGTGGATCCGCAGGAACAAGTGAGTACCGCCCGCCCTCCACTCACCTCCCCATCCACGCATCCCTCCGGGGCACAGGCTGGGTCCCTCACTCCGTAGGCGCTCAAACAGTGCTCGCAGGCCTAAGGGACTGGGGTAGTGAGGGCGGAGGGCGACACCCCATAAAGCGAACTAGGGCCCAGGCCGCTTAGCCTCTGTCCTCATGATAATTGTCGGAGAAGCGCTGCCTGGAGGATGTCATTTATTCAAAGAATGCAGAAAGCCGCCGTTTGGCTGTAGGGGAGACTCCTTTCTGGCTTTTGAGTCCCTGTTCTCGCAGGACAGTAGAATAAGCGATGGAAGAGACCTTCAGGATGACCTCGGTCAGCTCGCTTATTTTATAGATAAACTGACAAAATTGCGGTTATGTCATGACTACAGGCACTGTGCTAAACCCCCTGAACTGCATGATCTCAGTTTATGTTGGACCCAACCTGATGAGACAGGCAGCATTCTCATCCTTGTTTTGCATGTGGGGGAGATCAAGAGTCAGATTGTAAATAATTTACATAGTATGAAAATCATTTATATATTACAGAAGTAGCTGGAACTGGACTCAGGCATTTAGTCAGTGTTCTGAGCCCTGAAGGCAGCGTGTAGCCCACAGATGACACCCGTGGGGTCTTTCTCTTTGATATTTGATAAAAACTGATTCTCTTCCAGTCTTTGCCTCTGACTCAGCTACGGAGCCTATAGATATGGCTGGCCAGAGAACTCCTCTGGATCTGGAACCTTCACCTGGGAGCAGCCTCATTTTAGACTCTGAAGGGTTTCTGATTCCATTTATGCACATTATTAGTGGACCAGAGTTGAATGGCTAATTGTCACATTTATACACAACACACACAAACACACCTTAGGTGTTAGTGAGTGCCACGTGGGATTTAAAATATTAAAAGAAGCATGAGGACCTCAAGAAATAGGTGTATGACATGAGACTATGCTAAATATAGAGGAGGTGTGTTTATGTACCCAGTTAAGCTTTACAGGAATTTCTCCTACTGACAAAACATGTGTGGGCTGCTATAATAGGGGTCATCTCTGTGAAAGAGGGAGAACTTGAGTCTTGAGAGATGGGTAGGATTTTCAGCAAAAAGGAGGAGAGGAATAGAGAAAGAGGGAACTTATGGAATCATGTCCAAAGTGACCAGGCACCTCTTCGCTTTCTCAGCTATTGGCCTTGCCAACATAATCCTCTTTTTTGTATCTTCCTAAGACTTGTAGAGGATTTCCTTGGTGGCTCAGCAGTAAAAATCTGCCTGCCAATGCAGGAGACATGGGTTCGATCCCTGGGTGGGGATGATCCCCCGGAGAAGGGAATAGCTACCCACTCCAGTATTCCTGCCTGGGAAGTCCCATGAACAGAAGGAGCCTGGTGGGCTACAGCCCATGGGGTCACAGAAGAGTGGGACACAATTTAGTGACCAAACAACGACATAGGCTTGTGAAGCAATTAAGCTTTCTATCCCGATCTGAAGATTTCTAAGTGACGGATAAAATAAAAGCAATAATGAACTCAGGTGTTTTCCTGTAGGACTTAGAAGTATCTCTTCTACAAGATTCAGTATGTATGTAGCAGACCTTGAAAAATTCATGAACATTATGACAATTCTAAATTCGTTTTCTCTTCCTCGCTTTCACTTTACTCCTTCTGAGAGGAGTAGGCATTAATCCCTGGGAGGCATTAACTTCACATACACTTTCTGGGAAGATTTTTCTTTTAAAGATAATGATGTCAGGCTCTCTGAACAGTTGCATAAGAAGTGTGACTTTAAGCAATGCAAACAGTCTAAAATGCTCCATCATGACCTTTACAAGGATGTAAATTCTGTGAGTAGATATTTCTGTTCAGTATTAGTTCTGCTGTGACCAAAAATAAAAATAAGCTGTCTTGGTGCAAGTCACCTTGAGACTATACTGAAAGCTTTGAACTTTAAATTTAGAAGCAAAAATATGCTCTCTGGACAACCCTTTCACATCACCAGTATTTAATGATTACAAGGTATGGTCCAGGCTGGGTAGTTCAATGGTAGGAGCTTGTGACGATTTGAAAAGCTCATCTGTGTTGGTTGGTGTTACACAGAAAGTTGCTTTCTTTCGTGGCTAGGATAGGACCCTAGTCATATCCTCCTTCTTTTCAAATGTAACTCTAAATCAGAAGGAAAAATAGGTGAGTGTTTAGGGTAAAAGTATACCCATCCATCCTCAGTCACAAATAACTCAAAATGCGTATTAGTTAATGATTATTCAGTAACAAGGGATATGTGAATAAAGTAAAAAATAAGCACATGCATGATCTGAGATTGATTCCTAAATATAGAGTCAGCTTTATGGAGAGGAAATTCTAAAACCACAGACAGTATAGGGAAAGTACCTTTTTCAGTGTATTCTGTGAAGTAAACCATTTGCATAATTTCTCGATATCCTAGCCACCCAGCTGTATTAGAAATAGATTTTTTTGTCATTGTTGCTTTGGATATGTAAGATTTTAAAACTCATTTTCTCCTGCTTAGGAAAGTAAAGTTGATTTTCTTTGTTTCACTTTATACTTCACCCATTCAGTGATTTTGTACTGTTGACAGTTGACTCATATGCTTAGGAAAATATATAAGATTTTAACTCCATCATTAAAATCTTTTATAGTTTACTTGACCCTCATATTTTTGGCACGCTTCTTTACTTAAATATAGTCTCTTAGACTTCAGTAGATTATGCAAAAATGATTTTTTGGGTATGTTTGTGAAAAGCATTGTATTACTGGGGTGAGTACACTTCCCCGAAACCTTTAGAATTTAGTTTATCAGACATCAAGTTTTCTTAATTTTTTACAGTTATTTACAGATTTATCTGGGGACCATAACAGAATTAACTTAGAGATGGATTTTTTAATATTTATAGACTTGTTTATAATTTTTATGATATATTAAGCAGCTACTTTAAATCTTATGCAAGAAATGATATATGATATTGAAGTCAAGTGTAAAAAACACTTAAGAGAACTGATTTGAATGGAAACTAAAATACCCTTCAAATAAAATTGGATTGATATCAAAATTGGTTTGACAAAGACTAAAAGCAATAATCTTATAGCCACTATAGTAGGTATCACTTTCTCTTGAAATTGTCCTTACTAGAATGGCACTGGTACTTCTAAAACTATGTAAGTAGAGTAAGGAAAATCTAATAATTTATCACTGGAGTAGACTGCAAATATTTCATTGTTCTAAAGGTATTCGGTTAGGCTACTTTAATAGTATTTCTGAGAAGTGTTAGAAGAAATGACAAAGTGAGAAACAGCTTTTAGCAGAGAATCTTGGAATTTAAAGTCTTAATTGAAAATATATAGTTAAAATAGCATGCTTCACTTACTTAGAATATTTAGGTATCCACTAGAATACGAATGCCATGAGGGTATCTTTGTAGTTGTTTCTTCTCTGATGTATTCCTTAGTGTCTAGAACATTTGGCTTACAGTTGACACTCAAGAAAATTTGTTGCTGAATGGATTGCCTGAACTGGGCTGGCCTTCTTATAACTTTCCCCAAGTCATTGCTGGGGGGGAAAGTACTTCAATTATTTAAAGCATAGAAGCCAAAAAGTAAATAGTTAATACCTTGCTATGGAGGAGGGTTGGGTAAGGTGGAGTTAGAGTGTTAGAATATACACTTAGTTTTTGCTTCTGTATCATTCTTTCTGGCATTGGAAGTTGGGGGTGGATTGATAGTCTGTAAGGCAGTGATTTCCTGAGCAGGATGCAAATATCTCCAAAGAAAGGAACATTTGTTGAGCAGATGCTTGAAAGCAGTCATTGTGCTGGAAGACATTGTACATGTATTATCTTATTTAATTCTCGTAACCACCCTGGGAAGCAGGTAGCATCAATCCCCATTTAACAGGTGAGAGAAAAACTAGGGTTCAATGGATTTAGAGGCAGCAACTCTACCCGATCATGTTAGTAGTGAGTGACCTGTCTGGGAAACCAAATGTTCTTACCATATTTGCCTGGTTTCAGAGGTTGTGCTGTTGCCACGACACCAAACGGTCTTCTCTGGTGTCTGGAATTGTGCTAACTGTAATGATATTAGTTATTAAACTCGACTTTTTTCATAGTCTATTCTGATATTTATTCACTGTCTTTATCAGCTCATTTCTGTCTTCTGAGGACAGATTCTGTGTTACAAGTAATTTTTATTGTTTGACGTCCTCTGAGAGGTACTAATCATATTTAACTTTTCAAATTAAACATATCATAGACTTAATTCTCTTTCAAGCATATAAAATGTTATAGATCAACCCCCTTTAGAATTTCTATAGGTCAGTTTCTTTCAGTCACAAAAAGGCAGAAGCAAAAAATCCAATTTCAACTGCAAAAAGTGTTTAATCTCCAGCCATAGAAATAGGTTGAGCTGTTACATGAGTGGAAAATGTATAAATAGGGCTGCAGCATGTTTTTGCCTTTAGCTTTTACCGTAAAAGGAGTTCTCCAGTATTTCTGTATCTATAAATGTGACTGGATTGTAAGTGGGTTCACTTAAAAGTAAAAACATAACAAAAATTAAAATGTTTCTTTTTATAGAAGCAGCCTTATCTTCATGTCAGTTTATTTTTTAATGGCCCAACCAGGAACCTTGGTCCTAAAGAGAGCTGCTTTTGCAGCGATACAATGTTCTGTATTGTGTTTCTCTGGAAGCAACTCACTGTGTGGGGTCTCTCCCCCAACCCCACCACCAAGCTTCCCAACTATGGCGTCTCTCTCGAAAATGTGAGTTTAGTGTATTGTGAAACTGGAATGAGGCAAAACACATCCTGTTTTAATTTATTTGTCTCCAAATCTCAAAAATACTCTCTGGACAGTAATATAAAAAGCATGAAACTTATTAACCCAACTCATGTATTCAACAAATATTTATTTCTGTAAGCCACACTTTCTATGAGATTGACCCATAATGAAGTACAAGAATTAGATTGAACTCTATGAAGTTGTCATTTTTGTAGGTCAAAACATGGTTGGATATTGGCAAGTTCACACTGTTCAACCTAATAGAGGTCCCTGAATAAGACATCTCCTAAAACATTAATTTCTACTGTGTTATTAAGCTATTTTTTTTCAATGATTGGAAAATTCTTTAAAGCTATTTGAAGTTAAGGAATTGTAAAAACTGCTTGAAATTTGTTGAATGGATAATGCTTTCTTTCCATTTTCCTTCTATGTTTGGTCAAATTATAACCATTGGTAGAATTTTCTAGGTCTCAAGAGGAGTATCTAAGTTCATTGATAAAAGATGTAGAATTTTAGAATATATGTTTTCTGTGCCTTTTAAAAAGTGATGTGTGATTTTGATTTTCCAAGGTTCGTGCTTTCCGGAAACCTGCACGGTGGCTCGGTGGTAGCAAGCTATCCCTTTGATGATTCTCCAGAACATAAGGCCACTGGAGTCTATAGCAAAACTTCAGATGATGAAGTATTTAGATATCTGGCAAAAGCCTATGCATCACACCATCCCATAATGAAAACTGGTGCCCCTCATTGTCCTGGAGATGAAGATGAGACTTTTAAAGATGGGATCACGAATGGTGCACACTGGTATGATGTGGAAGGTATGTAAAGCCCTGGATTTGCTATATTTTCCTCCTTGTTCATTTAACTTTTCTGAGCATACTCTGGGTGGAAAAGAGCAAATAAACTTCAAGGAATTATGATGTTTTTAAATCTTGAAAATTTCAAACCCACAGTAAAATTAAAAGAAAACTCCATGAACACACTTGTATGTTTTGTTTAGTCAAAGTCATGTCAGACTCTTTGTGACCCTGTGGACTGTAGCCCGCCAGGCTCCTCTGTCCATGGGATTTCCCAGGCAAGAGTACTGGAGTGGGTTACCATCTCCTTCTCCAGGGGCTCTTCCTGGACTAGGGATCGAACCCACATCTCTTACATTGGCAGGAAGATTCTTTACCACTGAGCCACCAGGAAAGCCCGAACACCTGTATATCCTTTATTTAAATTCACCAACAGTTATCTAACCACAAATATTGCTCCTCTCCCCTAAACAGACACACACACACACACACACACACACCCTTTATTTAAATTCACCAACAGTTATCTAACCACAAATATTGCTCCTCTCCCCTAAACAGACACACACACACACACACACACACTCACTCACTCACTCTCTCTCTCTCCCCTCTCTTTTGTCAGATGATCCAAAAGTAGGTTGCAGATTTCATGACACTTCACCTGTAAATACCTCTCAAGTATGTAATTCCTAAATACAGGGACATTCTCTTATATAACCCTTGTACCATTACTGTAATTGAGAAATCAACAGTAACTCAGTGCTGTCATCCCACATGCTATTTGCATGTAACTCAAATTTCCTGTATTACCCCCCCGCATATCCCATACAGCTCCTTTCTTCCTGATCCGATGCAGTCAAGGCTCCAGCATTTTGCATGTGCCTCTTGTGTTTTTCAGTTTCCCCCATCTAAAACAGTCATGTTAACAGTCTCTTTTCTTAATGATGGTGAATCTTTTGAAGTGTCCAGTCCAGTTGTCCCACAGAACAGCCCATATTCTAGATTTGTCTATTTCTTCATGATAAGATTATCAGGTCCAAATTTCCAGCAAGACCATTACACCGATCACATGAAGAGGCACATAAAATCAGTCAGCTTGAATTGTTTACCGTTTCTCTTAAGTTTTATGAAAACAGCTATTGTTCTTTTTGAACTTTGGTATCCTTTGAATAACAACTTTTTGTTTTTATGCACAGGCTTAGACAATTTAATTAAGAGTAATCAGAAGAAACAGTCAATCCATGAAAATGTTATCAGTGTAAAACTTTTTTCTCTTCTTAGAATCTACCCATGGTGAATGCCTTAGGTCAAGAGTCCTTAACCTCCAGAATCTAATGCCTGATGATTTGAAATGGAGTTGATATAATAATAATAGAAATAAAGTGTACAATAAGCATAATGTGCTTGAATCATCCCACAACCGTCCCCCCCACCCTCCATGGAAAAATTGTCTTCTACAAGAGTGGTACCTGGTTGTCAAAAAGGTTGGGGACTGCTGCCTTGGGTTTTCGCTTACCCTATTATTTTTTTTGGCAGTCAGTCACATTATAAAGTATCTTATGACATTTCTCTTAATGTGCCTTCTTTAAAATATTTGAATAACTCTGTGAATTTTTATGTCAAGCCAAGAATACCCAAATTGGGTACTAAGTTTCAGGACTTGATACTTTCTATACTTTTCTGATTCTCCTACAGTTTCTACCCATGTTTCTTATATATAACTAGCGAGTCGAACTATTTAGAAAGGGGTATGAAATATATACAAGCCAGACTTTCTGCCTGTAGCAATTAGAGGTGGTTTGAAAACCATTAATAAATCTTAAAGATAAGGGATATATTTTAATGTTTAATTTCATTTCAGTCTTTAGCAAATATTAATATTATTCATTTTTAAGACTCCGCAGGGCTTATGGAGTCTTAGTTCTTTGACCAGGGATTGAACCTACACCCTCCACAGTGAAAACTTGGAGTCTTAGCCACTGAACTGCTAGGGAATTCCCTTTAGCAAATATATTTAATAAAACCAGATTTCTTGAACTAGTGGTTTTGTGATGTTGTCAAGTTACTTCATTATTTGAGATCCTGTCTAAAATAATGGACTAAAACTAATTTTTCCTTTTTGGGGAATGTTGTTAAAGGTTAGAAAATAATTTCTAATTGACAATTGACTAAGGAAGATAAATACATGTGATACTATTTAAAAAGTAAGTGTGTTTCCTTCACAGTAAGTAAAATTATTTGGTTAAGCCAGGCAACAGGTTTTTCTGAGTCTTCAAGCATCTAAAGGAGCTTGGCTTTGCTGCTGCCATTATTTTTTTACATTAATTTATTTGGCTGCTCTGAGTCTTAATTGCAGCACATGGGATCTAGTTTCCTGGCCAGGAATGGAACTCCAGCCCCTTGTATTGGGAACTTGGGGTCTTAGCCACTGGACCACCAGGGAAGTCCCTATTCTTGTTTTTGTGAGCATCTACTTCTCTCCTGTTTTAGCTGGGTGGTCAGACATATTCTATGTTATTTCTACAATAACTAGCTTGTATCTCTTACTGCCTTAGCAATATTGAGCAGTTTCAGTAGTTTCTTGAGAGTGTGAGTGTGTGTGTGTGTTTTTACAGCTTTATCAAGGTGTAATGGACATACAATAAACTGGACAAATTTGAAGTGTATAGTTTGGTGAGTTTCAACATATATGTGTACCCATGAAACATACATATTGTTTCAGTAGTTTCAACAGGGCAGAGTCGTTGTTTATCTTCCGCTGGACTGTAGTGAGTAAGGTGTTGTGAAACCTTGTGACTAAGCATATATTCAAACCCAGATGTCCTGGAGTAACTTTACTGACACTTTATGTGATGTATTGAGAAATTCTAGCTCAAAGTAGTAGAGACTTTTAGAGCTGAAAATGAATGTATTGATCTAGTCCAACTCTATTGCTTTACAGGAAGTCAAGGCTTTAGTGGTGAAATAACTTGTGGGCATCATTTATTTACCAAGCAGATATTTACTGAGCCTTTTCCACATCCTGTATACCGTATTAAAGACACGGTGTGAACAAAACAAACAGTTCCTTCTCCTGGGGGTGAGGAAGTACTTTGGCCCCCAGAACCTTCACCTTCCTTGCCAGGATTGCTTCAGTATATCTAGCTACCTACGTGGGTGGCCTTGCTTCTCTCCTTGTCTCTCAAACCTCAGGCTCCATCCAGGGAGTGACTATCCTAATAAGGCCTGTGAATAGTCGTTGTCTTCTGCTAAAGCCTGTTATTGTGACAGCCTAAGCTCAACCTATTCATGCAGCAGTCCTCTTTCTATTTTTTTTTTTTAAACCACAATGTGCTGATTTGTATGCCTTTTGTTTACCATTCTTTATTTTTTTCTTTCTTCATGGTTTTGAAGACATTATAAAAAAAAATCCTCTGATGGTTTAGTGTGTTTATTCTAAAGGAAACTTAATGAAACTGAATTATAGTTTCAGTCAACTTTAAGAATTGCCCTCTATCAACTGACAGGAATTTTTAAAAGGGCAAGTAACCACCCATAAAAAGAAGAGAGGTATGAAATGTGACCAGATAATGTGTCTGTAACTAATTCAGGTTTTGTGTGTGTGTGTATGTATGTGCGAATTTAAACTCCTTTGATCATGTGGGCAACCATTCTCTGCATAAAGTGGAGGTCTGACTGAGCAGCACTAATCACTAATGTGCTCTAAATATTGAGGTGTGTTTGGCTTGAAGTAAATTGCTGACAAAGGAAGGAGCATGGGGGAAATAAAACCAAGCTGTTTTGAACAGCATACAAGGTTAGATTTGGTCCAAAAATGGACTGAAAAGCTTATTCTTTTTTTTTTTTTTGAAAAGCTTATTCTTGAGTAGCATTTTCTGTGTCATTAAGCAGGGCATTATGTTATAATTCTTCTGTCATCAGAAAATTGGAATCTATATAAAATAAAAAAGAATCAAATAGACAGTCTAGAAATATAATATCTGATCTTAAGAAATAGACAAATCCATAATTACAGTAGGAGATTTTAAACATGCCTTTCTTAGTAATTTTTAGATCATGAAGACAAAAATATCAGTAAGGACACAGACGATTTAAATAACATAAACCAATCTGATCTAATAAACATGTACAAAATACTTCCTCATATTTAATTTTCCTGCAGTCTTTTTATAATCCAAAGTATATACAATAAGGAGTTTATCATTGGTCCCACTTAAGGTAGATGTGTCTAGTTCTGTTAGTGCTTTGTGTTACTTTGTTCTAAAGTATATATATTAAAAACAAGCATACTAAAACATACTAAACTTAAAGCATTCTTATGTCTTTGCTTATTTCACATTTTAATAGGATCAAGTCTGACACTTAGCCTTCTAGCCTTGTACACGTTTCTAGCCTTCTCTCCTACCTCTCACCCACCACTGAATGACTTGTGCTGTGCTGTGCTCAGTCATGTCTGGCTCTTTGCAGCCCCATGGACTGGTAGCCCACCAGGTTCCTCTGTCCATGGATTTTCCCAGGCAAGAATACTGGAGCAGGTTGCCATTTCCTACACCAGGAGAGCTTTTTGACCTAGGGATCGAACCTGCCTCTCTTGCATCTCCTGCACTGATAGGTGGATTTTTTACTACTGAGCCACCTGGGAAGCCCTGAGCTATTTGTCCTCCAAAAATGTGAACCTTCAGGTACTGGGCTGCTGTCTGTCTGGTATGCATTTCTCCAGTTCAGCTGTAACCTCCTCTGAAAGCTTTGGTACAGTAACTGTCACTCTGTTGCCTTCCTAGAGCTTTTTGTTTAACATCAGTAAAATGTTTATCTACTTCTGTTGTTAGTTTTTTGTATCTTCTGCTAGAGTGTGAATTCTTTGATAAGGATTTGCTGTGCTTAGTCACTCAGTCGCGTCCGACTCTTTGCAACTCCATGGACTGTATACAGTCTGCCAGGCTCCTCCGTCCGTGGAGATTCTCTGGGCTAGAATACTGGAGTGAGTTGCCATGCCCTCCAGGGAATCTTCCCAACCTAGGGATCGAACCCAGGTCTTCCACATTGCAGGTGGATTTTTTACTGTCTGAGCCACCAGGGAAGCCCAGGAATACTGGGCTAGGTAGCCTATCCCTTCTCCAGGGGAACTTCCCGACCCAGGAATCAAACTGGGGTCTCCTGCATTGCAGGCAGATTCTTTACCACCTGAATTACCGGGAAGCCCTTGATAAGGACAGTGTGGTGCTATTCATACAAAACGTATCACCAGGGAAAGAGTCCTACAGGAAGTGAGACTGGGCAGGTTTTTATAGTTATTTGGAATAAGATCTTTTTCTTTTGGAGATAAGTGCTTTATCTAGAGGGATGCCATGGAATGAAAAGGGAGGATGAGATATATGAGAAGTTGTGTGAGAAGAGTTGCAGAATTAACAGTGAGACAGTAGGACAGAGTATCTAGGCAGAGCAAGGCATAACTTTGAGACCTTGAGCCTGGATTAGTAAGAATGATCATGGAAATGGGAAAAAAAACTACTTGGAAGAAGTGTGTGTGTGTGTGTGTGTTTTCTCTTTAGATGGAAGAGGAGTGAAATTGGAGGTGGTACTGGATGTACCAGTTATAAGTACCTAGTGTACAGTTGGAAGATAGGCTCTGGGGCTTAGGAAAGAGGTCAAGATGATAAAGACATTTAGGAGTTATGAGACATGTGGAAAGCATATGTCAGTGAACTTGATTTTGAAAATTGAATTGATATTGTTTCCTGGCATCATTTAATTGCTTGGAGCCAGAAATTCAACTGGGGGGAAAAAAAAAATATATATATATATATATGAACAGATGGATGCTTTTTCATCTCCGAAGTGAATATACTTCTGGCATTTTGTACTGGGATGTTTTCTTTAAGGAATGCCAACAGTTTAGATATTCTCACCCTGTTCATATGTTAAGAATACTATGGATAATCAAATGTGCATAAAGGACTTTTGGTCTTATCTGATTTTGTACATTAAGGAGCTTTTGTACGTTGGACCTCTTCCTTTTCTCTCTCTTTTAACCTGAGTGGCACCTTGTTTAAAAGGAAAGCAAAGTTGTAAAATGATACTCAAACAGGATATTTGCTTCTGTTTGAGTCACCAGTTTGCTTTAGCAAACTGAAGTATAGCCTCATATGAAAAAAATCTCACCTTTAGGAATAGCGTGCTTGTATATTTTGTAATGTAATAGACTTTCATGAAGGTTGAGAACCAAATGCTAAATACCACTTTAGGATGTGGCCCCTAAATCTTCAGATACAGTGTCTAAAACTTAGATGTGTTTTTATTTTTTTAAAACACAGATGGTGGAAAATGAGAAAGTACTTAAAAAAAAAACAAACACTCTCTCTCTTTCCCTCCCCTTTTTGCTCTCCCTTCTTCCTATCCCTCTTGCCTTCCCCTCCCTCATTCTTTTTCTTTTCGTTTCGCTCTCCCTATAAAAGCTACCACCTCATCCTGGGCACCCTGGTTGTATTAACTTCAGCTCTGAAGTGCTTACCCCTCTGAAGTGGTACCAGAACGTGATAAGACACCCATACCCTTCCTTTGGTGGTTGGCCGCACCACCAAATCATTCCTGTGATGTCCCAGCAGACTCCCCAGAATCTCACCCTGCAGCCTCATCACATCACCATGGTGTCAACTCAACAGCCCATGGTCCCCCAGCAACCAATGGTGCCAGTCCCTGGCCAACACTCCATGAATCCAACCCAACAGCACCAGCCAAACTTTCCAGTGTTCATGCAGCAGCTCTTGTGGCCCCAGTCCATCCAGCCATAGCCTCACTAGCCCCCTGCCACCCCAGCTACCCGACCCAGCCCTTGCTGCCAGAGCCACCTTGCCCCCAGTGTTCCCCATGCAGCCTCTGTCCTCCATGTTTCCTGGCCTGCCTCTGGAAGCTTAGCCAGAAACAGACAAGACCAAACAGGAAGAAGTGGATTAAAAGATCAGAAAATGAATTACTTTCAGAATGACACAGGAACACAACAATTTGTTCCTGCCCTCACTTAGTAAATTCTGTAACTGAAAATAAGTACCATTGGCCAGTAAAATGTTTTTAAAATTTAAAAAAATCTTTCTCAGCCATTAAAAAGAATACATTTGAATCAGTTCTAATGAGGTGGATGAAACTGGAGCCTATTATACAAAGTGAAGTAAGCCAGAAAGAAAAGTACCAATACAGTATACTAACGCATATATATGGAATTTAGAAAGATGGTAACGATAACCCTGTATGCGAGACAGCAAAAGAGACACAGATGTATAGAACAGTCTTTTGGACTCTGTGGGAGAGGGCGAGGGTGGGATGACTTTGGAGAATGGCATTGAAACATGTATATTATCATATGTGAAGCAAATCACCAGTCCAGGTTCGATGCATGATACAGGATGCTCGGGGCTGGTGCACTGGGATGACCCAGAGGTAGGGTATGGGGAGGGAGGTGGGAGGGGGGTTCAGGATGGGGGACACATATACACCCGTGGCAGATTCATGTCAATGTATGGCAAAACCACTACAATGTTGTAAAGTAATTAGCCTCCAATTAAAATAAATAAATTTATATTTAAAAAAAAAATCTTAAAAAAGGAAAATGCGTTCAAAGAATTATGTGAGATAAAGTGTTGGCCAGGTTGGACAAAACTGAAAACAGATTCAGGACTGTGTACTTTAACTTTGTAGAATCATATCATTAGCAAATATATATTCAGTGGGAGTGGTGAAGGAAATAGATTTTCGTAAGATAAGTTGTTCAGAATACAAAGACCAAGTTCAGGTATGATTTGGTCAAAGCAAACTTGAATTTAAAGACCAGGAATATGGGAACATTTTTTCAAGGGCTCTCTGCTTTTTTCCATTCATTTGACCTAGATCTTTCACTTAAAATTTTGTATGACCATCATGCTCATTAGCTTTTAAAAATATCTCAAGGAGTGCAAAATTATCATTTAATAACTCATTATCTGTAAATAAGTTGTTAACAAAAGTAAAAATTATGAGAACTGCTCATGATCCTGTGAAGTAGTTTTATTAAAGAAATAACAGTAAGCTCCAAATTTAAATATAGAACAGAAATTGCTTATATTTACACATTCTAAAATACTTTTCCTAATGAAAAAAGAATACATTGCAATTTTTTTCTGTAAAAAATTTATGGGGTTTTTGTATCATACAGTTTGATACTTTATAGCTGGCCTACTGAAGGCAAGTTAAAAAAAAAAACAACTTGCTCTGTTTAAATTTCAACATTGTAGCATTGGTTGTATTTTTTTACATTGACTTTCTTAATGAGGCATTAGAGGGAGTCATTTGAATGAATGATTGAATTTATTTAAATACCCTCCATCTCCTTAAAGCTAGACTTCTCTAGTGAAAACAGTAATAGGGATTGGTTCCATGATATGATAATGATGAACTGAGCATCTTAAAGCATATGAAGATTAGTGTGAGACAAATGGATTGAAGGAACTGAACGAGTATGAAGAGATCCTTTGATTTAGCCACCCATACAGTTAGTATTGATCACAATTTGTTGTAGTGCTGGACAGACTCCTAATGGTTACACTTTTCTTCTTTAGTATTGGTAAAGGAATGAAAACATAGGGTAACAGTACATTGCATTCAATTTTTTCTACATAGAAAACTGGGTTGGTAGGTAGGCTTAAAAGCAAAACGTAACTTTTTGTCTTTCTTTGCCATTTCCCCTTGGGAGTAGAGGAAATAGTCTAAATCAGTGGTTTTCAAACTGGGTATATTTGGGGAGAAGGAAGAGAACAGTTAGTTTGGATAACTTTAAGGAAATAAATTTCCAGGTCTTCCATACCTATTCTTAATACTGGTCTGCCTGAGAAGGTTGCTGGCAGTGGGGATTCAGTCTCACATCCTCTTCTCCCACTTGACTGAAGAAAGGCATACTTTTCTGTCCATCTGAATCACACTATAGATTGAAGTTTTACAAACTTCCAGTGCACCAAAAATAGAAGGGACAATTTGGTGATTAATGGTATCATAAAAGCATCACTCAAACATCTCATTAAAAGATATATTTTCAGTAATTATTACTTAGGTTTATTTATCAAAATCTGTAATAAAACTGTGCCTGTATTGGTAAATTGTATACCAGTAGTTATTGTGCTAATTCAATCTAGAATTCAAAAATGTAATAGGGCATTAAGGTAATGGAAATTAAGTAAAGGAAATTAATAGAAATTTAAACATGCATACATATGTATTATTATAGATTGAAGTATTATAGGGTGATCAATGAAGGACTTTCAAGCATAAAAGTATATCCCATTTGAGTAGCAATCTGTAGAGCAAATGGAATGGAATAAAAGTTCAAGAAGAAAAAGGGAAGCTGTAAAATTCCTCCTGTTGAAGAAGAGTGTTCATACAAATTTTAAAACTTGATTCTGGGAATCAAATCTCTATAGTATTTTATTTGGCTCCACCTAAAATAATAGTGTAAAATTTTATTTAAAAAATAAAAATTGGGACTTCCCTGGTGATCTAATGGTTAAAACACCAAACTGCCAATTCAGGGGACACAGGTTCCATCCCTGGTCAGGGAACTAAGATCTTATATGCTGTGCAGCACAGCTAAAAGATAAAAAAATAAATAAATAAATAAAAATTGACATTATGCAAGAAATCACATTGTTAGAAACTATTTAAATTTAAAATCAAATCTTTTAGATACCAACTTTAAAATATGTGGTGTTGAATGATTTCTCAGTAATTTCCCATGAATAAAAAGTTTAAAGGTCATTAGTTTAGCTAGCCCCTTAAAAGACTAGTGGGTATTAGAGACTTGCTTATTTATGATTGTTAATAAGTAGGATAAATAACAGATCCTTTATACTATTAGTAAAGTGCTTTATTGCTTCGAGGTATGCCTGTGGTGTGTGCTTCATTCCCAAAATAACATTTTTCTTTGACTGGATAAAGATAATGTTCTGATATCAGACATTTTGTCGTTTAGTCTACGTTGAGTCATACGACATATCAGCTTAAAAAATAAACAAATGTATTAACTGAATCTGACAGTAGCTGCAGCAGTCAGTAATGTCAGGCGTATCTGCAGATCAGTGTTCTCTGTGACAGTGAATTTTGTATATGTAGGTTTTCTGTTAAGGAAAAAAAAAAAGACAATGGATCTGAACCAGCTACTTAGCAAAGATTACTTACTATTTAGTTTTTGATATTTAGTATTGGAAAAATTATGTGAAGTTTAACACAGATGGCAAATAATGCCTATTTGTGGCATCTCGCAAAAATTCTTAAATTGTTCATTACTCAGTTAATATCTCCACTTGTTTCCAGCTTTTTAGATGAGTTTTTTTTTTTTTTTTAAGTAATTTTTAAACTAAAGCTTGAAGTTGGTGAATAAAGACTTTTTGATGTTCTAAAGGTGGGAGAGCTTTGTTTTGCAAACTAAAAGTTTGCTTCTTTTCTGACATTGACTCCTATGGAGTTCTAAAGAGATAGATTATTCTAAAGAGATATATCACGGCTCACAAATTGCCTCCTGAGGATGGCTCATTATTATAGACTCAGAGGAAATGTGCTTAATTTTTATGAGGTTTCACTGAGAGAAGGGTATTTTGTAGATAGCTTTCTGTTATTGATTTCTATGGAATTCCATCATGTCAAAGAACGTATTTTGTATAATTTCAGTTCTTTTAAATTTATTAAGTTTGTTTTATGACTCAGGATGTGGTCTGTTTAAATGTTCCACATGTACTTGAATGTTTTCTGCTGTGGTTGGGTAGGATCTATGATAAATGTCATTTAGATCTGGTTAACTGACACTTTTGCAGTTCTTATGTATCTGTTGCTGATTTTCTGTCTACTTTTTCTGTTGACTACTGAGAGAGGAATATTGAAGTCTGCGACTATAACTGTAGATTGACTCGTCTCTTCTTTCAGTACTATCAGTTTTTGTCATGTGTTTTGAAGTTCTGTTGTTAGATGTCACATTTAGGATTGTTATATTGTCTTGGTGAATTGACTCTTTTAACATTATGTACTATCCCTCCTTGGATTTCTCTGGTGGCTCAATGGTAAGGAATCCTCCTGCCAGTGCAGGAGATACGGGTTCAATCCCTGATTTGGGAAGATCCCTTGGAGAAGGAAATGGCAACCCATTCTAGTCTTCTTGCCTAGAAATCCCTATGCATAGAGGAGCCTGGCGTGCTATAGTCCGTGGGGTCACAAAGAGTCAGACATGACTTAATAACTGAACAATAACTATCCCTCCTTCTACCTGGTACTTTTCCTTGCTCAGAAGTCTACTTTAATCTTAATATAGCCATTCCATCTTTCTTTTATGTTTGCATTGTATATGTTTTCCATTGTTTTAACTTACCCATACCATTCTATTTAAAGTGAGCACATAGTTGGGACTTGTTTTTTTATGCAGTTTGACAGTTTTTTTTAGTTGGTGTATTTGCATCATTTACATTGAATGTAATTGTTTATATGTTTGGATTAAGCTCTGCTTTTTAATTATTTTTCTTTTTGTTCATCTGTTTCTTATTCCTTTGTTTCCTCTTTCCTGCCTTCCATTGTATTGTATGGATGTTTATTATATAATTTTAACTATAGTATTTTTTACTGTATTTCTTTGTAAAGTTTGTTTTGGTGGTTGCTCTGGGAATTACAGTTTACGTAATTTTTTACAGTTCTACCTAGAAGTAGTAGTTTACTGCCTCAAGAAGAACATACAAATCTTGCCACCATGCCCTTTATCTTCCCCCACTTTATGTTGCAGTTGTGGTTTATGTATTATATCTATAAACTCCCACCAGGCAGTGTTATACATTTTGCTTTCAACTGTTATACATAGTTTTGAAAACTTAAGAGGAAAAAATAGTTTATTATATTTATCCAAATATTTTCCATTTCTCTTCTTTCATTCCTGAAGTTCCAAGGTTTTCACTGCTATCATTTCTCTTCTACCCAGAAAACCTTCTTGAGCATTTCTTTTAAAACAGATCTGGCTGTGGGGGATTCTTTTAGCTTTCCATCACAGACAATATCTATTTCCGCCTTCGTTCCTAAAGGATATTTTCCTTGGATATAAAACTCTGGGTTCTGGATTGACTATTCTTTAAAAAAATTTTGTGTGTGTGTATGTCATTGCCTTCTGGCTTTCATGGCTTCTGATGAGAAATTCACAGTCATTTAAATTGTCTTCCTATATAAATGTATCATTTTTCACTGACGACTTTCAAGATTGTTCCCATTGTCTTTGGATTTCAGTACTTTGTGACATATCTAGATGTGAATTTCTCCTGTTTGAGATTTTCTAAGCTTCTTGAAACTCTTGATAACTTCTTGATACTCTTGCATGGAGAATCCCATGAATGGAGGAGCCTGGTGGGCTGCAGTCCATGGGGTCGCGACTGAGCGACTTCACTTTCACTTTTCACTTTCATGCATTGGAGAAGGAAATGGCAACCCACTCCAGTGTTCTTGCCTGGAGAATCCCAGGGATGGCAGAGCCTGGTGGGCTGCCGTCTATGGGGTCGCACAGAGTCGGACACAATTGAAGTGACACTGCAAGCTTCTTGAAATATAAATTTTTGTCTTTTGCCGGATTTGGGAAGTTTTCAGCCATTGTTTCTTCTACTTTTTTTTTTTTTTTTTCCAGCATGGCACTCTTTTTTCCTCCCCTTTTGAGATTCTAGTAAGAAGAATATTAGACATTTTGATACTGTTCCTAAAACTCTATTCTTTTACTTTATTTTTTTTCTGTTGTTCAGATTAGGTAATTTCTATTTATTTGTCTTCAAATTGACTCCCCTTTGTCATTTCTATTCTTTGTTGAACTCATCCAGTAAATTTTAAAATTTGGTTATATTTTTTACTTCTGAAATCTATTTTTTTAACCTCTTCTGTCTGTTTCTTTTATTTCATTTCAAGACTGTTTAATCTTACCTCTTTAATATTTACCTGGCTATAATAATTACCTTAAGGTTAGTCTGATAATTCCCATAGCTGGTTCATCTTGGAGTTGGTGTGCATTATTTTTTCCTTGCAAGCTGTTGATATTTGACTAGTTCTTTAAATGTCAAATAATTTAGATTATATTCTGGACATTTTGAATCATATATTATAAGATTGGAGCCTTGTTTAAACCCTATAAAAATGGTAACTTTTTGTTTATTCATTCTGGTAGTGAATGACCCACTTAGGTTCAGTTGCAAGTTTTTACTTGCCTTCAGTAGGCTGTGATTCCAATGTCAATTCAGTTTTCAACACCTTTGTCCTGCCTGTTCAGACCTGTCCTGTGCGAGTACCACCCAGGGAGCAGTGGTCTGCTGTGTAGATCAGTTCTCAGTGACTTTGGTATGCTGTTCAGGGTCAGACCCTCACATGTGCAATTCAGAGTTGAGCTCAGGAGTTCATAGAAAACTTTATAGGATCCCTTTTTTGATCTCTGTCCTGTCTACAGTCACTTCTAAGGTCTCCCAAAATAGATCACGAATAAAGATACCTTAGGGTGTTAACTGTCATTAGTTGTCAGGGAAATACAGGTTGGAACCACCATGAGATAGCACTATCCACCTGCCAGGATGCTTATAACTACAAAAGGCTGACCAGTTGCTTGAGCAACTTGTTAACTAAGGGTGGAGAGCAACTGGAACATATATCTTGATGTGGGAATGTGATACAGTACAGCCACTTTGGAAAACAGCTTCTTGTGAAGTTAAATTTTCACTTACCACATGATCCAGCCACACCTCTCGTAGGTATTTACCCTAAAGACATGAAATAATTTGTCCATGTTAAGACTTAGGCACAGTTTTATTCATAATTACCTAAAGCTGAAACCAAGTCAAATACCCACCACATAGTGATTGAATAAACAAATAAACAAACAAATAGAGGGCTTCCCCGATTGCTCAGCCATAAATAATCCGCCTGCAATGCAGGAGATGCAGGTTTGATCCCTGGGTCCAGGAGATACCCTGGAGAAGGAAATGGGAGCCCACTCCAGTACTCTTGCCTGAGAAAGTCTATAAACAGAGGAACCTGGTGGGGCTACAATCCATGGGGTCACAAAAGAGAGGACACGGCTTAGCCACTAAACGATAACTACATCCATACAATGGGGTCTTCAGTAATGAAAAGGAGAATTTCTATGAGAATGATAATAGAGACTTTAATTGCCAAATATTACAATGTATTATTTTGTAACTCTGCATTCAAATGGGTATATCTTTCCTTTTCTCCTTTGCCTTTTGCTTCTCTTCTTTTCATAGCCATTTGTAAGGCCTCCTCAGATAACCGTTTTGTCTTTTTGCATTTCTGGGGATGGTCTTGATCACTGCCTCGTATACACAGTGTCACAAACCTCTGTTCATAGTTCTTCAGGCACTCTGTCAGATCTAACCCCTTGAATCTATTTGTCACTTCCACTGTATAGTCTGGAGAAAAGGAGAAAAGGAAAGATATACCCATTTGAATGCAGAGTTCCAAAGAATAGCAAGGAGAGATAAGAAAGCCTTCCTCAGTGATCAATGCAAAGAAATAGAGGAAAATAATAGAATGGGAAAGACTAGAGATCTCTTTAAGAAAATTAGAGGTACCAAGGGAACTTTTCATGCAAAGATGGGCACAATAAAGGACAGAAATGGTATGGACCTAACAGAAGCCGAAGATATTAAGAAGAGGTGGCAAGAATACACAGAACTATACAAAAAAGATTTTCACAACCCAGATAATCATGATGGTGTGATCACTCACCTAGAGCCAGACATCCTGGAATGCAAAGTCAGGTGGGCCTTAGGAAGCATCACTATGAACAAAGCTAGTGGAGGTGATGGAATTCCAGTTGAGCTATTCCAAATCCTAAAAGCTGATGCTATGAAAGTGCTGTACTCAGTATACCAGCAAATTTGGAAAACTCAGCAGTGGCCACAGGACTGGAAAAGGTCAGTTTTCATTCCAATCCCAAAGAAAGGCAATGCCAAAGAAAGCTCAAACCACCGCACAATTGCACTCATCTCACACACTAGCAAAGTAATGCTCAAAATTCTCCAAGCCAGGCTTCAACAGTATGTGAACCGTGAACTTCCAGATGTTCAAGCTGGTTTTAGAAAAGGCAGAGGAACCAGAGATCAAATTGCCAACACCCATTGGATCATTGAAAAAGCAAGAGAGTTCCAGAAAAACATCTATTTCTGCTTTTATTGACCATGCCAAAGCCTTTGTGTGGATTGCAACAAACTGGAAAATTCTGAAAGAGATGGGAATATGAGACCATGTGACCTGCCTCCTGAGAAATCTGTATGCAGGTCAAGAAGCAAGAGTTAGAACTGGACATGGAACAACAGACTGGTTCCAAATTGGGAAAGGAGTACGTCAAGGCTGTGTATTGTCACCCTGCTTATTTAACTTATATGCAGAGTACATTATGAGACATGCTGGACTGAATGAAGCACAAGCTGGAATCAAGATTGCCAGGAGGAATATCAATAACCTCAGATATGCAGATGACACCACCCTTATGGCAGAAACTGAAGAAGAACTAAAGAGCCTCTTGATGAAAGTGAAAGAGGAGAGTGAAAAAGTTGGCTTAAAACTCAACATTCAGAAAAGTAAGATCATGGCATCCAGCCCCATCACTTCATGGCAAATAGATGGGGAAACAATGGAAACAGTGACAGACTTTATTTTGGGGGGCTCCAAAATCACTGCAGATGGTGACTGCAGCCATTAAATTAAAAGATGCT
>NW_011495033.1:2539640-2543923 GCF_000754665.1 Bison bison bison | reverse complement strand
CACTTTGCCAGTAAAGGTCCATGTAGTCAAAGCTATGGTTTTTCCTGTGGTCATATATGGATGTGAGAGTTGAACTATAAAGAAAGCTGAGTGCTGAAGAATTGATGTTTTTGAACTGTGGTGTTAGAGAAGACTCTTGAGAGTCCCTTGGATAGCAAGGAGATCCAACCAGTCCATCCTAAAGGAGATCAGTCCTGAATATTCATTGGAAGGAGTAATGCTGAAGCTGAAACTCCAATACTTTGCCCACTTGATGCAAAAAACTAACTCACTGGAAAAGACCCTGATGCTGGGAAAGATTGAAGGTGAGAGGAGAAAGGGATGACAGAGGATGAGATGGTTGGATGGCATCACCAACTCAATGGACGTGAGTTTGAGCAAACTCCAGGAATTGGTGATGGACAGGGAGGCCTGGCGTGCTGCAGTCCATGGGATCACAAGGAGTCAGACATGACTGAGAGACTGAACTGAACAATGTGTTATAAAACCGTGCTTACTAAATCGGTGTAATTAAGATATCAAAATAAATTGACCAGCAGAACAAAATAGAAAGCATAGTAACAGAAACAAAAGCATTTGGGATATAATTAATGACATTTAAAACAATGGGGAAAGAATTATAGGGATAACTGGTTAACTTTGAGACAAAAATATAGGTGACATTTACCTCAGATCATACCAAATAAAGTCTTAAGTCCATATAGAACATGATGTAAAAATGTAGCCATAAACAAAACCAGAAGCCAACAAGTATTTTTATACTCAGAATGAGAAAAGCCTTTCTAGACAGCAAAGTATTATGAAGCCATAAAAGGAAAAGAATGATAAATTTAGCTACCTAAAAATTGTAAAATATCTCTTGATTAAAAAACTGCCTTAAAAAAAAGTAAAAAAATAAAGGATAAAAATAAAGGCATAGAGAATATATCTGGGTAACAATTTAGCATATGTGTATAAAATCTTTAAAATAGGCTTGACCTTAACACAGAAATTCATGTAACTTTGTCTTCTTGTTGCTCTTAGCTGCTGCTGCTGCTAAGTCGCTTCAGTTGTGTCTGACTCTGTGCGACCCCATAGATGGCAGCCCACCAGGCTCCCTCGTCCCTGGAATTCTCCAGGCAAGAACACTGGAGTGGGTTGCCATTTCCTTCTCCAATGCATGAAAGTGAAAAACTGCTCTTAGCTAGTATTTCTTAAATTGCTGCTGAAGAAAGACAGTTAAGGGGTTAACAAAAGAATGCCAGGATGAAGCCTGGTGATTATAGTGTTATAAGAGTCTCCTTCACTGCCTTCTGGCATAATTAAAGTGTGAGTTGACTGTGTTTGCAATTTAATATAGCTATTAAGTTCTTTTTTCCTTAGATGAGAATAATTTTTCCCTATTATGTTTTACACATGCAGAAAAACAGATTAGTTCACACTTGTATTGCTCTGAAATTATTTTTAGTGTTCTGTGTTTGTTTTCCTCAAGACTCTACTCTCTGGAATGGAAATATGTCTTCTATTTATACATCCCTGTAATCTTAGTTTGATGACTTACACACAGTGACCATTGTACTGTGACCAATATAGTAGTAAATATTGGAGATTAATAAATATGATTTATGATGAATAGCATACATATGTCCACATATGTACATGCAAGTCAGAGTTGACTGAAAGTGACTAACGTCACTAAATGACTAGATGTGACTGGTGAGTGAAAGTGTTAGTCGCTCAGTCGAGTCTGACTCTTTACGACCCCATGGACTGTTGCCCACCAGGCTCCTCTGTGCATGAGATTCTCCAGGCAAGAACACTGGAGTGGGTAGCCATTCCCTTCTCCAGGGGATCTTCCTGACCCAGGGATCAAACCCAGGTCTCGTGCATTGCAGGCAGATTCTCTACTGTCTGAACCACCAGGGAAGCCCTAAAATATGACTGGTAGGGAGATGAAAAATCATCCTTTCACCTTTTCTGCCAGACCCAAAGTGAGTGCCAAGATGCTGGGAGATAAGAGAAAACCAGAGATGGATAGCTTGCCTTCTAAGAAAAAAAGGTTAAGACAAAGTTACCAGGCTTGTAGTGATGGTAAACCTGCTCATGTCTTTTAGGAAGACAGTCTATTTGACATATCCACATGGATGGTCAATGAGACTCTCAAATTTAATGCATTCAAAATAGAAATCTTAATTTCTCACTGTCCTAGCCTTCTTACTTTCATTACTTCAACAAATATTTATTGAAGGAATACCATGTGCCTGGTACTGTTCTAGTGCTTGGACTGTCTGTGAATGAGTATAACAAATATCTCTGCTCTTATGTTGCTTATAATCTAGCAAAGAGAAACAGACAATAAATAATAAACATAATAGGTAAAATTTAAAGTCCTATAGAACAAAAAAGGGTGAGAGGAATTGTGAGTGCTTGTGAGATGGGCTTGGGGACAGTGATGGGGAGAAGTGACTAGAAACTAAGTGGGGAGATCAGGGTGAACCTCATTGTCAAGTTGAAATTGGAGCAAAGAGCTGAAGGTGAGGGAATGAGTCAAGTAGGGATATCTGGGGGAAGAGCACTCCAGGCAAAGGGAATAGCTAGAGCAAAGACCCAAAGTCAGGAGGTACCTAGTGTATCCAGTGAACAGCGGGGTGGCCAGCGTGGCTGGTGCAGCGAGATGATGATGGGGAGAGTGTAAAAGGTGGTGAGAGAGGGAAGGGAGTGGTAGTGGACAAATGATGCAGCGCCTTAGGCTTTGGCTTTTAGTCTAAACGCAACAGGAAGTCATTGTATAGGGGAACAACCTCTGGCTTACATTTTTGCAGAATTACTCTGGCATCTCTGGAGAGAAGAACACAGAAATGCTAGGGCAGGAACAGGGAGACCTCTTAAGAGTAATTGCAGAAGTCCTGGTGGAGAAAGGATCATGGCTTATATCAGGGCGGCAGCAGTAGAGTTGAGAAATCTTTGGATTCTGGATATATCTTCAAGTTACAACTAGCATGGTTTCCAGATGCTTTAGATGTGAGATGTGACTCCAAGGCTTTTGACCCTGAGTAACTAGATTCTTCCAGTGCTGTTAACCATCGTGGGAGAGACTGCAGGTGGAGCAGGTTTAGGGACGATGAGTCTGTTGTTAGGTTTGTGATACCCAAGTAGAGATATTGAATAGGCCATTGGATGGACAAGTCTGGATTCTGGAAAGAGGTGTAGGTTGGACATAGAAATTTGAGAATTGTCAGCCTGTAGATAATATTAAGCCCCGTGGGGCTGCATGAGACACCAAGGGAATAGGTAAAGTAAGAGAAGAGGACCAAAGACAAAACCTTGGGCTTGCCACATCTGTTTCCTTTGTTCTCCTTCATCCTCTCAGTTAATGACACTAATGACACTGTCTCCCTAGTTTCTCAAGCCAAAAATCAAGAAGTCATCCTTCATTCCTTTTAAACAAATCTTTTCTCACACCCAGATCTCTCTGCTTCATCTCCTTTACCAGCAACCTAGTTGAAGCCATCATTCTCTTCTAATTCATCTCTCTGCTTTTCTTGTTGTTCCTCTACCACCATTTTTCACCCAGCAGTCAGAATGATCTTTTAAAAAGGCAGTTCAGATTATATCACACCTCTGCTCAAAAACCTCTGATGTTCTGTGCAGCAAGGGAAACAATCGATAGTGAAAAGGCAGCCTACTGAAAAATATTTGCAAACTGTTTATCAGATCAGATCAGATCAGATCAGTCGCTCAGTCATGTCTGACTCTTTGCGACCCCATGAATTGCAGCACGCCAGGCCTCCCTGTCCATCACCAACTCCCGGAGTTCACTCAGACTCATGTCCATCGAGTCAGTGATGCCATCCAGCCATCTCATCCTCTGTCGTCCCCTTCTCCTCCTGCCCCCAGTCCCTCCCAGCATCAGAGTCGTTTCCAATGAGTCAACTCTTCCCATGAGGTGGCCAAAGTACTGGAGTTTCAGTTTTAGCATCATTCCTTCCAAAGAAATCCCAGGGCTGATCTCCTTCAGAATGGACTGGTTGGATCTCCTTGCAGTCCAAGGGACTCTCAAGAGTCTTCTCCAACACCACAGTTCAAAAGCATCAATTCTTCGGCGCTCAGCCTTCTTCACAGTCCAACTCTCACATCCATACATGGCCACAGGAAAAACCATAGCCTTGACTGGATGGACCTTTGTTGGCAAAGTAATGTCTCTGCTTTTCAATATGCTATCTAGGTTGGTCATAACTTTCCTTCCAAGGAGTAAACGTCTTTTAATTTCATGGCTGCAGTCACCATCTGCAGTGATTTTGGAG
>NW_011495033.1:2538034-2538818 GCF_000754665.1 Bison bison bison | reverse complement strand
TTCTGTTAGGTCCATACCATTTCTGTCCTTTATTGAGCTCATCTTTGCATGAAGTGTTCCTTTGGTATCTCTGATTTTCTTGAAGAGATCCCTAGTCTTTCCCATTCTGTTGTTTTCCTCTGTTTCTTTGCATTGATCGCTGAAGAAGGCTTTCTTATCTCTTCTTGCTATTCTTTGGAACTCTGCATTCAGATGTTTATATCTTTCCTTTTCTCCTTTGCTTTTCGCTTCTCTTCTTTGCACAGCTATTTGTAAGGCCTCCCCAGACAGCCATTTTGCTTTTTTGCATTTCTTTTCTATGGGAATGGTCTTGATCCCTGTCTCCTATACAATGTCACGAACCTCATTCCATAGTTCATCAGGCACTCTATCAGATCTAGTCCCTTAAATCTATTTCTCACTTCCACTGTATAATCATTAGGGATTTGATTTAGGTCATACCTGAATGGTCTAGTGGTTTTCCCTACTTTCTTCAATTTAAGTCTGAATTTGGCAATAAGGAGGTCATGGTCTGAGCCACAGTCAGCTCCTGGTCTTGTTTTTGCTGATTGTATAGAACTTCTCCATCTTTGGCTGCAAAGAGTATAATCAATCTGATTTCTGTATTGACCATCTGGTGATGTCCATGTATAGAGCCTTCTCTTGTGTTGTTGGAAGAGGGTGTTTGTTATGACCAGTGCATTTTCTTGGCAACCTAGATGTCCATCAGCAGATGAATGGATAAGAAAGCTGTGGTACATATACACAATGGAGTATTACTCAGCCATTAAAAAGAATACATTTG
>NW_011495033.1:2536875-2537855 GCF_000754665.1 Bison bison bison | reverse complement strand
CCGGTTTGATTCCTGGGTTGGGAAGATCTGCTGGAGAAGAGATAGGCTACCCACTCCAGTATTTTGGGGTTTCCTTTGTGGCTCAGCTGGTAAAGAATCCTCCTGCAATGCAGGAGACCTCGGTTTGATCCCTGGGTTGGAAAGATCCCCTGGAGAAAGGAAAGGCTACCCACTCCAGTGTTCTGGCCTGGAGAATTCCACAGACTGTATAGTCCATGGAGTCGTAAAGAGTCAGACAGGACTGAGCAACTTTCACTTTCACTTAAGACTCAACACTAATAAAACAACAACTTCATTTAAAAATGGGCCAGAAACCTCCAGACATCTCACCAACAGATATACAGATGGCAAATAAACATGAAAAGATTCCACATCATATGTCAACAGGGAAATGTAAATTAAAACAAGTTACCGCTACACACCTATCAGAAAGGCCGTACATAGTCCAGAACACTGACAACAGCAAATGCTTGTGAAGAGGTGGAGCAACAGGAACTCTCGTGCATTATTGATGGGAGTGCAAAATGGTACAACCATTTTGGAAGATAGTAATAAATTTTACTACTTTGTCTTCTGCTTTCTTTACTTTTGCCTCTCTACTAATGTTGTAAGTGGTTGATCTACTATCTTTTCCATATATTTGTCTCTGCCGTTGAGATTTGTTTCTTTTATCATTTTCTTATTTCTAGTTGTGACCTTTTCTGCTTGGAGAAGTCCCTTTAACGTTTCTTGAAGGGCTGGTTTATTGGTGATAAACTCCTTTAGCTTTTGTTTGTCTGTCAAAGTCTTTATCACTCCTTCAGATGATA
This sequence comes from Bison bison bison, assembly GCF_000754665.1. Taxonomy (NCBI): domain Eukaryota; kingdom Metazoa; phylum Chordata; class Mammalia; order Artiodactyla; family Bovidae; genus Bison; species Bison bison. Next base: position 2,537,046 of record NW_011495033.1, on the reverse strand, counting down.
ACCTTGCTGGGTATTCTTGGTTGTATTTTTTTCAGCACTTTGAATATATCATGTCATTCCCTACTGGCCTGCTAAGTTTCTGCTGAAAAGTCAGCTGATAGTCTTATGGGAGTTTCCTTGTATATAATTAGTTGTTTCTCCTTTTGATGCTTTTATGAATCTCTTTATATT
>NW_011495033.1:2536332-2536775 GCF_000754665.1 Bison bison bison | reverse complement strand
AATGTCATGGCTGCAGTCACATCTGCAGTGATTTTCGGAGCCCCCAAAATAAGTCTGACACTGTTTCCACTGTTTCCCCATCTATTTCCCATGAAGTGTGGGACCAGATGCCATGATCTCGTTTTCTGAATGTTGAGCTTTTAAGCCAACTTTTTTCACTCTCCACTTTCACTTTCATCAAGAGGCTTTTTGAGTTCTTCTTCACTTTCTGCCATAAGGTGGTGTCATCTGCATATCTGAGGTTATTGATATTTCTCCCAGCAATCTTGATTCCAGTTTGTGTTTCTTCCAGCCCAGCGTTTCTCATGATATACTCTGCATATAAGTTAAATAAACAGGGTGACAATATGACAATATACAGCCTTGACGAACTCCTTTTCCTATTTGGAACCAGTCTGTTGTTCCATGTCCAGTTCTAACTGTTGCTTCCTGACCTGCATACA
>NW_011495033.1:2535177-2536232 GCF_000754665.1 Bison bison bison | reverse complement strand
GTTAAATTCACCCATTCCAGTCCATTTCAGTTCACTGATTCCTAGAATGTTGACATTCACTCTTGCTATCTCTTGTTTGACCACTTCCAATTTGCTTTGATTCATGGACCTGACATTCCAGGTTCCTATGCAATATTGCTTTTTATAGCATCGGACCTTGCTTCTATCACCAGGGGTTAATATTCAGAATACAACTCAACAGAAAACAAGTAATCTGATTAGTAAATGGACAAAGGACTTGAATACACATTTTTTTTTTAAATCAATGACCAGCACACATATGAAAAGATGCTTAATATCATTATCAGGGAGAAACAAATCAAAACCACAAAGAGATATCACCTTCTACCTCTTAAGATGATCACTATTAAAAAAAAAAAAAAGCTGAATTAAAATAGCAAGTTTGATGGAGTTGTGTAGAATTTCAATTCCTTTGCACAGTTGGTAGGAATATAAAATAGTGCAGTTGCTATGGAAAACAGTATGGAGCTTCCTCAAAAAGTTAAAAATAGAATTACCGTATGATTCAACAATCTCACTTAAGGGTATAAATACAAAAGAACTGGAAAAAGGACCTTGAAAATTTGTACACCCATGTTCACTGCAGTGTTATTCACAGTTGCCAAGAAGCTACCTCAATGTTTATTGACAGATGAATGAAGAAAATGTGGTACTTACATCCAGTGAAATATTATTCAGCCTGAAAAAGGAAGGCAATTACATCTGATAAAGGACTATTATCTAAAATATATTCAAAAACTCTGATAGCTCAGTTGGTAAAGAACCCGCCTGCATTGAAGGAGACCCCGGTTTGATTCCTGGGTTGGGAAGATCTGCTGGAGAAGAGATAGGCTACCCACTCCAGTATTTTGGGGCTTCCTTTGTGGCTCAGCTGGTAAAGAATCCTCCTGCAATACAGGAGACCTCGGTTTGATCCCTGGGTTGGAAAGATCCCCTGGAGAAAGGAAAGGCTACCCACTCCAGTGTTCTGGCCTGGAGAATTCCACAGACTGTATAGTCCATGGAGTCGTAAAGAGTCAGACAGGACTGAGCAA
>NW_011495033.1:2532891-2535077 GCF_000754665.1 Bison bison bison | reverse complement strand
TCCCTTTAACGTTTCTTGAAGGGCTGGTTTATTGGTGATAAACTCCTTTAGCTTTTGTTTGTCTGTCAAAGTCTTTATCACTCCTTCAGATGATAACCTTGCTGGGTATTCTTGGTTGTATTTTTTTCAGCACTTTGAATATATCATGTCATTCCCTACTGGCCTGCTAAGTTTCTGCTGAAAAGTCAGCTGATAGTCTTATGGGAGTTTCCTTGTATATAATTAGTTGTTTCTCCTTTTGATGCTTTTATGAATCTCTTTATATTGAATTTTTGGCATTTTAAATATAATGTTTCTCGGTGTGCACCTCTTTGAGTTCACCTTGTTTGAGACTGTCTGTGCTTCCTGGACTGGATATCTGTTTCTTTCCACTGGTTAGGGAAGTTCTCAGTTACTATTTCTTCAAATAAGTTCTCTTTTTTGTCTTTCTTCTCCTTCTGGGACACTATACTGTAAATGTTAGTATGATTGATGTTGTCCCAGAGGTCATTTAAACTGTCCTCACTTGTCTTTCCTGTTCAGCTTGGGTGATTTTTCTCTACTCTGTCTTCCAGATCACTGATCTAGTATTCTGTATCATCTAATCTACTGTTGATTCCCTCTACTGTATTTTTTTTTTTTTGCCATCATCTTTTTTTAAAAAACATTTTATTTATTTTTAATGGAAGGATAATTGCTCTACAATATTGTGTTAGTTTCTGCCATACATCGGTATGAATCAGCCATAGGTATACACATGTGCCCTCCCCCTTGAACCTCTCTCCACTTCCCACACGATCCCACCCCTCTAGGTTGTCACAGAGCTCTGATTGAACTTCCTGGGTCATATAGCAAATTCCCACTGCCTTTCTATTTTACATATGGTAGTATATGTGTTTCCATGCTGCTCTGCCCATTTTCCACCCTCTCCTTCCTCGCCCACCACCATGTCTACCTGTCTGTTCTCTACGTCTGCATCTCCATTGCTGCCCTGCCAATAGGTTCATTAGCACCATTTTTTTGGACTCCATATATATGTATTAGTTTATGATATTTATTTTTCTCTTTATAACTTTCTTCACTCTGTATAATAGGCTCTAGATTCATCTACATCATTAGAACTGACTCAAATGTGTTCCTTTTTTATGGCTGAGTAATATTCCATTGTATACATACAATTTTAAAAGTTAAAAAATAATATTCCATTGTATATAATAGTGTTGATTCCCTCTAGTGTATTTTTCATTTTATTTATTGTATTCTTCAGCCCTAATTGGTCCTTTTTTATATTTTCTAACTCTTTGTTGAAGTTTTCACCGTGTTCATCCATTCTTCAGTGAACATCTTTATGATCCTTACCTTTAACTCTTTATCAGGTAGATTACTTATCTCCATTTCATTTAGGTCTTCTTCTGAGGTTTTGTCTTAGTCTTTCGTGTGGAGCACATTCCTCTGTCTCCTCATTTTGCCTGATTTTCTGTGTTGATTTCTTTGTATAAAGTAAGTCTGTATGTCTCCCAATCTTGGAGAAGTCCTATGGGCTCAGCAGCATGCTCCCCTCTGGCTACCTAAACCAGACACGTGATGGGTGTTCCCTATGTGGGCTGCTTGTTCCTTTCAGTTGTGGCAGGGCCAACTGCTTGGGCACACTGGTGCTGATGCTCAGCATTGTTTGACCACTGGTGGGTGAGGCAGGCCTCCAGCTCTAATAGACTCAAGGGAAGATCCCAAAATGGAGCCCATCTCAGCATGATAGAGTGAAATCACAAAAATAGCTACAACTAGCATCTCAGTCCCCTAGAGGAGTCCCCGCTGCCTCCTGCCTCTCCAGGAGGCTCTCTAAGATCAGCAGGTGTGTCTGATTCAAATGCCTTTCAAACTGTTGCCTCTGTACTGGGACTTGAAGCGAGTGTATTTTTGCATGCACCCTTAGGAGCAGAGTCTTGACTTCCTACAACTCTTTGATGCTCCTGTACATAAGCCCCACTGGTTTTCAAGCCAGACATTTTGGAGGTTTGTCTTCCTAATGTGGGACCCTGGGCTGGGGATCCTGGTGTTGGTCTTGGACTCCTTGCTCCCAAGGGGTGACTGCCACAATGCTGATAGTCTTCCTGCTAGTGAGTCATTACTCCAGGGATGTGGGTTCTCACTAGAGCATCTGTGCGTCTTCCATACCCATTTTATTGTGGTTCCTTCTTTATATCTTT
>NW_011495033.1:2514078-2532791 GCF_000754665.1 Bison bison bison | reverse complement strand
AAATATTTTCTGCTCTTCATCAGGTTGTTTTCCAAGATAGTTGTTCTGTAAGTTGTTTTGCCTATGTGAGGTTGAGAGCTCAGGATCTTTCTACTCTACCTTAAAAAAAAATTTTTTTTAATTTATTTGACTGCATCAGGTCTTAGTTGGCGGGATCTTTGTTATGTCATGTGAGATATTTCATTGTGGTGCACAGAGTCTCTAGTTACGATGTGTGGGCTTCAGTAGTTATGGCACTCAGGTTTAGTTGCTCTGCGGCCTGTGGGATCTTAGTTCCCCAACCAGGGATTGAACTCTTGTCCCCTGCATTGCAAGGTGAATTCTTAACCACTGAATCACCAGGGAAGTCCCTCTACTCTACCATTTTGATTCAGACTCTTATTGTCACCTTTGTGGTACAGAAGAGTACAGTTAGAATATTAGGCCCTTAACATCAGTAACCTCAAATATGCAGATGACACCATCCTTATGGCAGAAAGTGAAGAGGAACTAAAAAGCCTCTTGATGAAAATGAAAGAGGAGAGTGAAAAAGTTGGCTTAAAGCTCAACATTCAGAAAAGATCATGGCATCTGGTCCCATCACTTCATGGGAAATAGATGGGGAAACAGTGGAAACAATGTCAGACTTTATTTTTTGGGGCTCCAAAATCACTGCAGATGGTTACTGCAGCCATGAAATTAAAAGATGCTTACTCCTTGGAAGAAAAGTTGTGACTAACCTAGATAGCATATTCAAAAGCAGAGACATTACTTTGCCAACAAAGGTCCATCTAGTCAAGGCTATGGTTTTTCCTGTGGTCATGTATGGATGTGAGAGTTGGACTGTGAAGAAAGCTGAGCGCCAAAGAGTTGATGCTTTTGAACTGTGGTGTTGGAGAAGACTCTTCAGAGTCCCTTGGACTGCAAGGAGATCCAACCAGTCCATTCTGAAGGAGATCAGCCCTGGGATTTCTTTGGAAGGAATGATGCTAAAACTGAAACTCCAGTACTTTGGCCACCTCATGCGAAGAGTTGACTCATTGGAAACGACTCTGATGCTGGGAGGGACTGGGGGCAGGAGGAGAAGGGGACGACAGAGGATGAGATGGCTGGATGGCATCACTGACTCGATGGACGTGAGTCTGAGTGAACTCCAGGAGTTGGTGATGGACAGGGAGGCCTGGCGTGCTGTAATTCATGGGGTCGCAAAGAGTCAGACACGACTGAGTGACTGAACTGAACTGAATAATGTTTTGACATGAATGACCTTCATAACTTAAAGATCACTTGAGTATCTTTCATATTCATTCTGTCAGAAATCTTAACCTCTCTGTGCCTTACTTCTCACATCTGTAAAATGGGTGAAATAGCAATACCCGCATCATAAAGTTGTTGTAAAGACTAAATGTTAATATGCGTAAAGGTCATAGAACAGAGCTGGTTTGCAGGGAAGAACCAATTCTGACTCCTTGTCGAAACTGTTTCTTTGACTTGCTTTTTGTTGCTTTTGTTATTATAACATACATACTGACCTACCTTAAAGGACCCTGTCCCTCTTTCTGACTGTTAAACTAAAGTGCCAGGCTTCCCAGTGGTTAAGAATCCCAAAGCAAAGGTTTGATCCCTGATCCAGGAAGATCCCACATGCCCTGGAGCAACTAAGCCTGTGCACCACTACTGAGCCAGCACTCACTCTAGAGCCCATGAACCACAGCTCCTGAACCCACATTCCATAACTGCTGAAGTCCAGGTGCCTATAGCCCGTGCTCCACAACAAGAGAAGCCACTGCAATGAAAAGCCTGGGCGCTGCAACAGAGAGTAGCCCCTGCCCACTGCAACTAGCAAAGGCACATGCGCAGCACAGCCAAAAAATAAAAATAAATACATGAATAAAATCTCAAACTTAAAAAAACCCCAAAAAACCCAAAGTGCCTTTGTTCAGCTCTGACCCTGTCAGATAATCTGACCCTGTCCACAGAAATTAACATATCCCTTTCACTGGCTGGCCCATTCCTAGAGATACTTTGCAAGACTGATGGCCCTTTTTAAAAACTTTACTTCCTCACTGCCTGTCCCTCTTTATTGTGCCTTTTGACTTTAGTTCCTCACCACTTCTCTGGTTCTGTAAGAGAACCTGGCATCCAGACCCCAGCAAGATGGTTATTTTGAGACAGTCTGCCATCTTCTCTGTCTGCCAGCTTTTCAAATAAAGTTGTCTTCCTTGCCTCAACAATGTGGCAGAGGGAGCAGAGGTAGCAGAGGGAGCTTGGACTCAGTAACACTGGCATATAGTAAACATTCAAATATAGAGCTGTTATCATTATTACTGTTATTATTAATTGTTATATTCATGCTGTTTATAGCTGTTTACCTGTCAGTCAGACACATTTCCTTTATATATATTCCTTTCCAGTGTGTATTCCTTTTACCTTCCTTGTTAGTCTCCTCTGTAATTCAAGAGCCTTCTCTGATTTCAAACTACTTAATGAAAGAGAGTTTATATAAGCAGAGATGGCTTTGGTCTTTTTGAGAGTAGAATCCTGAGAATAAACTTACTTTTTCTTCCATGTTTCAGGTGGTATGCAAGATTATAATTATGTATGGGCCAATTGTTTTGAGATCACGTTAGAACTATCCTGTTGCAAGTACCCACCTGCTTCACAACTTCGACAAGAGTGGGAGAACAATCGTGAGTCTTTGATCACATTGATTGAAAAGGTAAAAGCAGCTATATGGAAGGGTGGATATGGAAATAATTGATTAAATAGGGGGGAAATTTGTGTATATGAATAAGTCTATGCTAGATACCCTTTGTCTTTTTTTATTATTTAAGATGATAGATAATCTTTAGAAAGTATTAGAATCTATCAGAACATACTCTCAGCCTCCATTACCCTTCCCCTGAGCTCTTTTCTTCTGGAGAGCTTCCTTTGTCTATCTTACAACACTTCTACAACTTGAAGTAATTAGGAATTAAATAAATAATTAGCAAAAGTTGTATCATCAGATTCTTCCAACGCCATGCGATCATATTTGCTAGAGAACCTGTACCACCATATGAACCACAACGTAAGTTTAACTTACGTATCAGGCAGGCTAATATATTATTACATATACCAGAAATCGAGGGCTCCCAGGTGGCGCTAAAGAACCCCCTGCCAATGCAGGAGACCTAAGAGACAACAGGTGCCATCCCTGGGTTGGGAAGGTCCTGGAGGAAAGCATGGAAACCTGCTCTAGTAGTCTTGCCTGGAGCATCCCGTGGACAGAGGAGCCTGACGTAATACAGTCCATAGGTTTTCAAAGAGTCAGACACGACTTAAGTGACTTAGCATGCACGCACACATCCCAGATATTATCAATTGTATCTTGTTGAGAAAAGCAGAAGTCTAGCTTTGAGAAGAGGGAATTTCAAAAGTACTTTACCAGCCTAGGTTTCAGATGACTCAAGTTTCAGGATTTAATCTTTTTGGTCTGTATTTTATTTTAACTTGGAGGGATTGAAAAATGTTTCAGAGGGCTAGAGGAATAACTTTATTTTTGAGAAATTCTAGCATCAATGCAGAGAGGCTATTCTCTCTTGCCTTCCAAATTGACTTTCTCTGAGCAGTCTATGTTGATTCTTGTTTTTCTAGGTCCACATTGGCGTTGAAGGATTTGTTACGGATTCAGTAACAGGAGCTGGCTTAGAGAATGCAACTATCTCAGTGGCTGGTATTAATCATAATATCACAACAGGAAGATTTGGTGATTTCCACAGATTACTTGTTCCGGGAACTTATAACATAACAGCAGTTTTAACTGGGTATGAATTTTATCTTTCAATTTGTTAATATGGTGTATCACATTGATTGGTTTGTGTGTATTGAAGAATCCTTGCATCCCTGGGATAAACCCCACTTGATCATGGTATATGATCCTTTTAATGTGTTGGTGGATTCTCTTTGCTACAATTTTGTTGAGGATTTTTGCATTGATGTTCATCAGTGACATTGGCCTATAATTTCCTTTTTTGTGTGATATCTTTTTCTGCTTTTGGTGTCAGGGTGATGGTTGTAAAATGAGTGTGGGAGTGGTTCTCCCTGTGCAATTTTTTGAAAGTTTGAGCAGGATGGATGTTAGCTCTTCTCTAAACATAACTAGATAAGAATTTAAACTAGACTCTTAAAATGTCAAGCTTCTGTTTATATCTAGACAGAAATACGTTTGGGGAGATCTTACTATATCTGGCTTTTGTTTTTCCTTGTTTTCTGATTTTTTCCCCCTTTTGTAATGAGAAAATACTACAGTAGAGTCTTTTGTCACATTAACTATACAACTGGATATGAAGCATAGTTGTAAAATTGGGAGGAAGGAGTTTTAAAAGCTCAAGGCTAATTGAAAACCAGGGTAGAAAAAACTCAGGACTCTACAAAAGACACTTTTGAAGAGCTGTCTTACCATCAGGTTTCTAATACACAAAATGAGTGGTTACCTATGCCCTCTGGAAGCCTTTCTGTAAGCTCATTTTGCTAAGGATTTACCTGTAGCAAATAAATTATCTTCAATTTTGAACTTTCCTATTTGGTAAAGTAGTTGGAATGTCAGTTTGATAAGGTGCTATGAAGAATTGGATCATTTATCCCTACTTTGAGTATTGTAGGAATGGTTACAAATGGATCAACAACCTCCATTTTTCATTGTATTATCTTCTTTGAATATAACTTTTTATAAGCATTCTAATGTGTGGAACCTGAAAGGATGGTAAGAGAAATAGTTCTTTAAAGACTTAATCTGAGATGCTTTGTGAAATAATATCCTAAAAGTCTTGAATTTGCACATTTCTCTTTATTTGATTTCATTTTTGAGAGACAGTGCAAGAGTATGAAAAGGCTATTGTGCTTTTATAATGTTAAAGCATTGTCTGTTTCAGTTTAACTCCAAGCCCATCTACTTTTTCGAATTTTTCTTTTCAGATATATGCCACTGACTGTTAATAATATCATAGTGAAAGAAGGCCCAGCCACAAAGGTGAATTTTCCCCTACGACCGACTGTGGCTTCAGTAATCCCTGACACAACTGAGGCTGTAGTAACGGCTAGCACAGTTGCTACACCTAATAGTCCTCCTGGAACACAGTCTACCCACCAGCCAATTCAACCACAGGACTTTCACCACCACCATTTCCCTGACATGGAAATCTTCTTGAGAAGGTTTGCCAATGAGTATCCTAACATCACCCGACTTTATTCATTGGGAAAATCGGTAGAGTCAAGAGAACTTTATGTAATGGAGATATCTGATAACCCAGGTGTCCATGAACCAGGTAATTGGTGTAGTGTCACACATAATTTCAGTACTGCTTCTCAGAGCTGTGGGCTATATTTCTTTGCTTCATCTAGAAAGGTCACCTGTAGTATTTATAACTGGATTAAAGAAAATGGAACCAATCTTCTGCTAGAAAAAAAAAAAAGCATTTGATAATCCATATTATGCACCATGGGCTTCCCTGGTGGCTCAGATGGTAAAGAATCTGCCTGCAATGTGGGAAACTAAGACCTGGGTTCGATCCCTGGATTGGGAAGATCACTTAGAGAAGGGAATGGCTACGCAGTCCAGTATTCTTGCTTGGAGAATTCCATGGACAGAGGAGCCTGGCAGCCTACAGTCCATGGGGTCACAGAGGGTTGGACACAACTGAGCGACTTATGTATTATGCAGCATATTTAGCATACTACACACACAGATTAGATTATTCCTGCTAGAAGTATTTTTATTTTTGTAGCATATGATATATGTATGTATGTATATATATATATATGCTGTTTAGTCGCTAAGTTGTGTCTGACTCTTGCGACCCCATGGACTGCAGCCTACCAGGCTCCTCTGTCCATGGGATTTCCCAAACAAGAATACTAGAGTGGGTTGCCATTTCCTTCTCCAGGAGATCTTCCTGACCCAGGAATCAAACCTGAGTCTCCTGCATTGGCAGGCAGATTCCTTATCACTGAGCCACCAGAGAAGCCCTTCTATGTATATATACATATTCATATATATATATATATATATATAATATAATTTTACTTTGAGCTTGCTACCTGACATGTAGTAGTAACAAAGCTGCTTTATAAGATGCTTTTTCCTGTTTCTTTTGTCAAAATATAGCTTACATTTTTGGTTCAAGGTCTTTGTGTATTGGGTGAAAAGTGAGCAAGTCTAGGATGAATGAAGAGGAAAAAAGGTCTTCCGTGTAATTCTGTTTTCAGGTGAACCAGAATTTAAGTACATTGGAAATATGCATGGAAATGAAGTGGTTGGAAGAGAACTGCTACTGAACCTCATCGAATACCTTTGTAAGAACTTTGGTACAGATCCTGAAGTAACAGATTTGGTTCTTAACACTAGAATTCACCTTATGCCATCCATGAATCCTGATGGGTATGAAAAGGCCCAGGAAGGTAAAGAATAGTTGTCTATTAACGCTTAATCATTTTGATTATCATTCAGTTCAGTTGCTAAGTCATGCCTGACTCTGCGACCCTATGGACTGCAACATGCCAGGCTTTCCTGTCCTTCACCATCTCCTAGAGTTTGCTCACTCATGTCCATTGTTTATCATATGGCATAATTATTTGAGCATAGAAAATAATTTGAACTGGTTGTTTCCCTAAAATTTCTTCTTGTTTTAGTCTTATAATTTATCATTGGTTTTAGCTTTTGTATTCTTTTAAGATAGGCTAGTTTATTCACCAATTATGCCATCAAGTATATATTTAATGAAGTCTCCACTTTGGTAATGGTTCTTGTTTACTAAAATAATGTAAGATTTTAATAAATTGCTCCATGTTAACATTAATTTTTGTTAAATTATTTTGTTGGGAACCTTATCTAATAAGTGAAAACTCAAAGCAAACTTTTTGACTCCCAGTTCTACTCTGCATGTATATGTAGCCTAAACCTGCTGAGTTACTGATTTCCCATTCCTCTACCTTCCCTGGGCTAGCCGTCTCTGCTGGGGCATCACAGTAAGGGCAAGGAGAGCAGTTTTATTACACGAGCCACCTTATGCAGAACACTGCAGAGTGAGAATCCATCTTTTCCTAACCTGTGGTTCCTTCCAGACAGTGATACCAGTGAATAGAATAGATCCCACAATATGAATATGCGGCCACATGGTTTGTTACTGTCACTGATTGAACACTGAGAGACTGGATTAGTGAATGACTGAGCCTGGTGGGCTGTAGTCCATGGGGTCGCTAGGAGTCGGACACGATTGAAGCGACTTAGCAGCAGCAGCAGCAGCTACTGCTACTGCTGCTAAGTCACTTCAGTCGTGTCTGACTCTGTGCGACCCCATAGACGTCTGGCAGCCCACCAGGCTCCTCCGTCCCTGGGATTCTCCAGGCAAGAACACTGGAGTGGGTTACCATTTCCTTCTCCAGTGCATGAAAGTGAAAAGTGAAAGTGAAGTCGCTCAGTCGTGTCCGACCCTCAGCGACCCCATGGACTGCAGCCTATCAGGCTCCTCCATCCTTGGGATTTTCCAGGCAAGAGTACTGGAGTGGGGTGCCATTGCCTTCTCCAGCAGCAGCAGTGACCTGTATATCAGTACAATAAAATCCCCCTCATATCAGTCCTGCCCACTTAATACTCTGATCACATTGTTGTATGTGGATTATTGACAATTGAGCAATATTTTCATATAATTTGTATGATTGGGCTTTTTCCCCCCTCAAAGTATGATGAAAGGCAGAAATGAAAGGATAATGGTTTTACCTTCCTATTCAAAAGATCTGGAAGAGATACATTTTTTTTTTAAACATAAAAACAGTGTGTTTTAATCATGTTACCTAACTGAACTTGGGTCCACTCACCTGCCGCACAGCAAAGCCAGTTTACTAACACCAGGTTGCCATGAAGTAAAGTATAGGACTTATTTTATTTGCAGACATCAAACAACGATTATGGGTAGCTTATGCTCAACAGACCCAAACTCCTCTATGGCTTTCAGGGAAGGGTTTTTAAAGGCAACATCTGGGGTGATGGTGCACAGTGCATGACTTTCTTCAGGTTGGTGGTGATGTAACAGGATGACGTTTCAGGAATCTTAATTATCAGCTGTCTCAGTTGAAGGTTGACCAGTTGGTTTCAACCAGTCGGGTCTACATGCTTGTGCTCAACAGAGTCATCTTCCCCTACTAAGTAGGGGCCTTAGTTCCTGCTGAACAATTCAAGGAGATGTGTCAGATTATATGTATCCTGGAGGAGGAACTAGGACAGTTTTATCCTGAACTGTTGTCATTACTTTTTTGGCTTAACTTCTTTTCCTTTGTTTCTGAATTTCCTCACTTCCCTAATTGGTCATTGCTTGTGGATCTCGGAGAAGACCTCAGAAATGAAAGTCTTTTCTCTGCAAACAAGAATCGGGGCATGCAGAGGAGCTTTTGTACCTGGGAAGGCCTCACAGGGTCCTGCTCAGTTTCAGCTGTAGTGTGATAGATCGTAGTGAAGCCCGATGTGTTCACACTTAGCTTTGAGTTAAGATAGCTGAAGTCGTTTGTGCTGGATTACAATGTAAGTGAAATATAGCTTACATTTGAATCTTTTATCATACAGGAGATCTAGTAAGTGTAATCGGCAGAAACAACAGCAATAACTTTGACCTGAACCGGAATTTCCCGGACCAGTTCGTTCAGATCACAGAGCCCACCCAACCAGAAACTATTGCTGTGATGAGCTGGATGAAGACCTATCCATTTGTGCTATCAGCAAACCTGCATGGAGGTAACAGCAGTTTGATATTCCACTAATTAATTCTTGTTGCAAGCATTTGAAAATCCTGGTGGAATTTTATGTGTTTATTGTCTTAGGCTCTATTAAAGTGGGTATCCTGTTATTGCTTTTATGGCAGACAACAACAAAGGTCTTTTCTCATTACTTTTTAAGCCAGTTTCCTGGCTGTTTTCCCGTCCTGCCCCCTGCCCTGTCCCCATATTCCTCTGTACTCCCTCTTTCCATCACCCCCGCTTTCCTCTTTCTGTGTCTCACTCTCTCCCCGCTTCCCTTTTCCTCCTCCCTTCCTCCATTTCTCTCTCACCTAGTTCTTCAAGTGGTTTATGTTTATTCCTCACAACTGTTTTATATTTATCCCTCACACATGTTTTATATTTATCCCTTTTCCTGGGAATTTGGTAACATGTTCTTTGTCATTCATAAAAATTAAACACTAACAGATCCAAATGTTAGTTCTACTTCTCCCTAAAGTTTAATAAGCCCTTTTATGTAGGTTTAGATTTTGACATTCTGTCTTTCATCTGCTGTGTATTTAACTGCAACACAAGGACCTCATTCTTATGTAGTACCTGAGTTTATACACTTCCATATAATTCAGCCGGAATTTATCAGTTGAATAGGATGAGAGGTCAAGATTAAAAATCATTACAATGTCCAACTATGGTTGTGTAAATAAGTGTCAATACCCAAGGACCCAAAAACTTATGTCTACATGTAAACTTATATGTGGATGTTCATAATAGCAGTACTCATAATCACCAAAATATAAATAACCCAAATGTTGACTTACTGATGATTAAATGAAATATGCTATACAATTGAATGTTATTTGGCAATGAAAAGGAAAAAAGTACTGATGCATACTACAACATAAATGAGCCTTGAAAACATTCTAAGTGATAGAATTCAATCATAAGAAACCATATATTATATGATTACATTTTAATGAAATACTCAGAAATAGGCAAGCCCATAGAGACAGAAAATAGATTAGAGGTGGGAGAGAAGGGGTCACTGCTAATGGGTATGGATTTTGTTTTTGTTTTTGTTAAGTAATGAAATGGTCTGTATCTAGATAGTAGGGATGGTTGTACAACCCTGTGAATATATGGAACAACATTGAATTTTATACTTTAAATGGATGTATTGTACAGTATGTGAATTATATCTCAGTAAATTAAAAAAAAAAAAAGAATGACAGTATTAACACCAGGGGCAATGCATAAGAAATTTACTGTCAATATTTGTTAGACCATACAAGAAGGTATCAGTTGAGATTTGATGGCGTATAGATTAACCTGCCCTTTTAGAAATGACAGTATATGTTTAAGGATATTTGTATTTAAGAAGTAAATCAAGATTCCCCCAAAATGGCTTTGAAAGTTTGCCAACAGTAGGATAAAAGTCTTTTATAACTGGTAATCATGGACAATTCTCAAAGACCCAAATAGGAATTATGAAGTTACAGCCTGGTTAGCAATTTTTTTTTTTTGCTTTTTTTCTTACTTTATTGATTGCATACCATGTGTGACAGAAAATATTTTTTGTTTTGAGCTTTTAAAAATATTCTCAGAATACATCAAATGTCATGTTGACTAAATCTGAAAACATAATTCTAGTTACATTCCAGTGAGAATAATTTACATATGTACACATGTGGTATCAAGACCTTGGCATGGTGGGGGATACATCTTTAATCATGTAGATATGTTTCTTTCCATGACATATTTCATTTTCTCATCTTTAAAATCTTTAAATGAGTTTTGAAATCTTGGCAAAGAAATTTAACAGAGGAATTCTTTGCTGCCAACTTAACAATTTACAAGGATTTTGAAAGAATTTAGAGAAAAGTAAGATTTCCTTTTGTAAATTTTGTTAATTTTTATTTAGGTGAAATTCATATCACATTAGCCATGTTAAAGTAAATAATTCAGTGACATTTAGTGCATTCACAATGTTGTGCCATAACCATCTCTGTTTTGTTAGAAAACATTTTCATCTCCCCAAAAGGAAACCCCTTACCCATGAAGCAGTTGTTCCTATCCCCAAGCCCCGCAAGCCCTTGGTAACCATCAATCCACATTCTGTCTCTATGGACTTGCCTGTTTTGGATATTTCATAGGAATGAAATCATACAATATACGACCTTTTGTGTCTGTCTCCATCCACTTGGCATAATGTTTTCAAAGATCATTCTCGTTGTAGCATGTATTCGTACTTTATTTCTTTTTATGACTGAATACTATTCCATTGTAGGTATATACCATAATTTGTTTATCTGTGTATCTGTGGATGGATATTTGGGTTGTTTTTATTTCTCACTGTTACCAATAATACTACTGTGCACATTGGCATACAATATCTGAGTCCCTGTTTTCAATTCTTTGTGGTTAACCTATGTTTGGCTTTTTGATGGAAATGCCAACGTGTTTAGCTTCTTGATGAACTTCCAAACTACTCCACAGTAGCAGAACCATTTTATGTTCCCATCAGCAATATATGAGGGTTCTGGTTTTTCCACATCCTTACTTACCTTGTTAATTTGTGGTTTTTTGATTGTGCCATTTTAGTGGCTGAGAGGTGATATCTTACTGAAATTGAGATTTGTGTTTTCCTGATGACTAATGATACTGAGCATGTTCTTGTGTGCTTCTTGGTCATTTGAATATCTTATTTGGAGAAATTCCAGTTCAAGTCTTTCACCCATTTTTAATTGGGTTTTTCATCTTTTTGTTGAGTTGCAGGATTTCTTGACATAGTCTGGGCTCTAGACCCTTATCAAATTGCTTATTTGCACATATTTTCTCCCATTCTATAGGCTATATTTTAACTTTCTTAATGACCTCTGATGCACCCTTTTTTTAATATTGATGAAGTCAAATTTATCTTTTTGTAAATTTTGTAAAAAGCTCATGCTTTTTGTGTTGATACTAATTTTTTAAAAATAAACTTTTATAGGAATATCCTAAGTCTTTTATGACATTTTTTTTTGGCCTTAGAAAATTAACCATTTGAAAGGCAATATTAAGTAGAAGTTGACTTTTTTCAGTTGTAATTTTTAAACCCGAGTCATCAATTCAGGGTGAATATTAGAGAATTTTTTGGAGTAATTTGTCTAAAAACAGGTGTTGAAGTACATTTACCTTATTAGAACTGTTTTGAGAAATAAAATGAGTGTTTATACTTGTTTCTTTAAGAAAATTTTTTAAAACAGATGAATTTTTGCTGGTATTTGTTACCACAGGATTACTTCATCTGGATTCAAGTTGAGTATGTTCCTTCACTTCCACGTGCAGGAAGTGGCATGACAAAAAGGCAAAATGAATGGCCTAATGAAGGCAGAATAAATGGACACATGGACAAATGAAATTGATGTGAATAACAGGAAGACAAGGGGTTTGATTCTTTGGTGGGGGAGTAGGCTCAGGGCTCCTGCCAGAGAAGCATCCTAATTGCTTCATTTCCTATGGGTACCATGAAGGAAGTTGACATCCTTTCTTTGTGTTTTAAAACACACTCTCTGTACTTTAGGTCATGAAAAAACCATATGATATAACTCCAGTTGACAAATTTATAACATGAACATAAAAGAAAGTTTTAGCATTTGTTTCTGGGTGAAGGTCGGGACTAGTTCTCCTATCCATAACATAAATTGTTTAGCACCTCTAATTTAGACTCCACATCTACAAAATGAAGAGGGTGGGTTAATTGGACTTCAAGAGTTCTTTCTTATTTTAAAATTCTTTGAGCTTATAAATGTCTGAATTTACAAAAAAAAAATCAAGTTTTGCTCACATTTTCTGATCCTTAGTATTACAAAAGTGAAATTGTTTAATTAAGCCTGTGTACTTCTGATTTCAGTTCTAATGTGTAAATTATGCCTGTGAGTTCAGGTAAACTCCCAAGACCTTTCCAGTTAATGCAGCCTTTAAGTGTCATGCACAGCTGTTTAATATTAATATTTTATTTATCTACTTTGATTTTCTCCCAAGGAAGTTAACAACTTTTTCATTTCTGTTGAGGAAATTAGTCTTGGAAAATTGCATTGGTGTCCTGTCCCTGGCAGTATTGTGAAAAGCTTACTTTCTGTTAATGCTCCATCTTGCAAGAAATAACACAATACATTTTCCTCATTTCCCTTATAGGTACTTTGGTGGTTAACTACCCTTTTGATGATGATGAACAAGGCATTGCCACATATAGTAAATCACCAGATGATGCTGTGTTTCAACAAATAGCACTTTCTTATTCCAAGGTAGGCTTGTGCTCAAACATAAAATGTTATAAAAATTAATTTTTCATTAAAAGATGCATTAAGACAAAGCCCTACAAGTCTCAGGTCAAGTGCTTTCTTCTCTGTTAAGCCTTCCTTTTTTCCTTGCAGACCACTTTACTTCTTTTTCTTCTTTGTTTCCCACCTCACTTTTAAATGTGCTGCATGTGGTCTACAGCCATACCACCCTGAATGCTCCCAGTCTCGTCTAAATGTACTTAGCGTGTTTCCGCATTGGCCTTTAAGCTCGCATAATGTCTTTTCATCTATAGCTTTTAGCACAGTACCTGGAACGTAATAAACTAATAAACTGCTAGTTTATTTCATTTGACAAATACTTAACTATAAATCTCATAAAGTAGTCTGTGGTGGGGTTGACAAGTTACAGCTCTAGGACAAAATCCAACCTACCACCTGTTCTTGCAAATAAAGTTTTATTGACACACAGCCACATCCATTCTTTAAACTATTGTCTGTTGCTGCTTTCTCAGTCAACATTTGAACATAAGTCAGTGTAATTTACCACATTCACAGACTAAAGAAGACAAACACTACAGTCATCTCAATAGATGCAGAGGGCAGAATCAAGTCATTGCAACAGAACCTTCTGAGTCTGTAAAGCCTAAAATTTTTACTATCTGGCTCTTTACAGGAAAAAAATTGCCAACCTATAGTCTAAGGTATTTAAGCACCCAGTAGTAACATACTACAGGGAGCAGGTAGAAATTTCTGTATTTTGTAAACTTCCTATAATGAATATACGTTACTTTCATAATCAGAAATGTTGTATGAAATTTTATTTTAAAAATTGTTATTGAAAACATGTTAAAAGTTGAGGCTTGGGAACTAGGCTTGTTAGTTTCTGGTTTTGGTCTTACTATTGACTCAGTCTGTGATGTTACTGGTCATTGATAAGTGAAACTTATTACTGCAGTTCTGCACTCTCCAGTCAGACCCTTCTGTCATTTTGCTTTTCCCACTCCCTCATTCTATACAAGGTGAACTTGTGAGATTGTTCAGAGTTTCTAACAGGGAGTACGTGTCTTATTTCACTTTAAAGTATAGTTGTCTTTGGTTTGGACATGCCATTTTAGAGGGCTATACCTGAAATAATTTTTTTTTAAATGAGAAAACTTCCAAATCATCAAAGTAGAAACTAAGAGATAAAATTTTATACGTGTCCCCATCACATTCTGCCCATTATTATCGTTCCACTTTTCACCCTCTTTGTAACTTTGCATTCCTTAGCCTCTTTTTATTTTCTTTGACCTTTAACCCTTTTGATTTGGTTTCTTTTCTACCCAGCCTAGACCCATGGACATACCTTTCAGTGATGGGTCTTAGGATCTTTTATGCCCTTTTGACATATCTGCCTTGCCAATGGCCAACCCTTATTAATTATAGTCATCTCTCTGATACATCCCAGAGAAGTCACACAGTTATGGCAGTTGACTACAATATGTATATATAGTGCACTTTAACTTCAGCCTAGCCCTCCGTTCTCCCCAGCAAGCAACTTGACTCCCTGGCTCATTTCCCGCTATGGTGATTCTGAGCTTTTATCCTCTACTTGAGCCTTCTAATCCCAGCTTTGTTTGTCTTTCTCTCTATGGATCACTTTGCCTTGAACTAAAGCAGAGCTGTGAATAATCTGACATGCATTCATTCCGATTCTGTCTTCTCAATTATTGTTCATTTTACTCATATTCTTCATTTTTTTCTCCTAATTTTTAAAAAATTGAAGTACATATGATGTGTAATATTATGTGTTACAGGTGTATAATATAGTGATTCACAATTTTTAAGGATTGTGCTCCATTTATAGTCATTATAAAATATCAGCTATTTCCCTGTGTTATTCAGTATATCCTTGTAGCTTACTTTATACATGATAATTTGTACCTCTTAATCCCCTACTCCTGTATTGCCCCTCCCTTTTCCTCTCCCCACTGATAATCACTGGTTTGTTCTCTGTATCTCTGAGTCTGTTTTGTTATGTTCACTAATTTGTTGTATATTTTAAATTCTACATATAAGTGATATCATACAGTATTTGTCTTTCTTTGTATGATTTATTTCGAATTAGCATAAAACCTACCCAAAATCAATGAAGACAAAAGTGGGAAGTTTAAGGAAAGGCAGGCGTTAAGATGATTCAGAATGACCACCAAGCAGTGAATGTGCCCTTAATCTGAAACCTAAATCTGAAAATACTAACATAATAACTGGGCAGGTGAAAGCAGTGGAATACATGGAGGAGGTTTCAAAGTACATACAAATTAAAGGATCTGGTGTATTTAAAGGGATAAGCACAATTTAAAAGGGCAGGTGGTGGATTTTAAGGAAAATCTTCCAAACACATAGCTTCTGGGAGAGAAGAAAAGCAAAAAGAAAGGAAGAAGTGCCTGCCCTTTGACAATTAGTGAAGAGAAAAGAGAAAAGGGTCAAAAAATGGTCAAATGTTATATGTCAAAATAGGAAATGATTGGTGATTTCTGGCTTTATATTTTTCTTCTTTTTGCTTGCCTCAATTTTCTAATTTTCTACAATAACTTTTATTATATTTTAAGTATAATGAAATTTAATTTTAATTCAATTAAGTGAAAGTGAAAAAACAGCTATAGAATGTGACAGATCTCAAGGGAAGAGAAAATTTCAAGCAGGCATTTGTGGAACACTAGTGGTATTTGAATAAAATGTAGGTTATTTTAGTTCATAGCATCATACCAATATTAGGGCTTCCCTGGTGGCTCAGACAGTAAAGAATCTGCATGTAATGTGGGAGACCTAGGCTCAGTCCCTGGGTTGGGAAGATTCCCTGGAGGAGGGCATGGCAACTCACTCCAGTATTCTTGCCTGGAGAATCCCCAAGGACAGAGGAGCCTGATGGGCTACAGTCCATGGGGTTGCAAAGAGTCGGACGCAACTGAATTAGTTTTTTTGTTTTGATCAATGTGCTATGATTATATAAAATGCTAACACAGGAAATAGTGGATCAAAGATGTATAAAACTCAGTACTATTTTTGCAGCATTTCTACAAGTCTTAAATTAGTTCAAAAGAAGAATAAGAAACCTGAATAGTTTTCACTTGTCTCTACTTCCTTGTTGTTCTCTCATGCCTCAGTTTCTTGTCATCAATCTCCCACCTACACTGTTTCATCTGGAAGTGCCACCTCAAAGGTCCCCAGAAGCCTATTTCAAACTTTAACACTCTTGTCTTCTCCCTTTGTGCACATATACAACATGTACATAAATATTCCAGTAATCTAAAGTAATAACTTTCATTTGATAGTAGAGTGGTATAAATGGTAAGCCTGTAAATGGTATGTTAAGTGTATGAAAGGGGATTGTTTTGTATATTTTAAAGTTACATGGTTAATTCTCAGTGGGGGGAAAGTAAGAAATTATTTCTCTCTTTATACTTTTCTGTACTTTTTATTTTCTATTTACAAAAGAGAGAGGTGAAGTTTTGACCATCTTCCAGAGCTAAATTTCTTCAGGAAAATTCCCCTGTCACTCTAGTCAGAGATAATCTTTCTCTCCTCTAGCTTTCAATAGCGTTTATTTGTGCCTCTATAGAATTTTTTTTTTTTACTCCGTATTGAGCAAACAATTGCACACATGCCGTGCTAGACACTGCTGGAGACTGAGGACACAAAGACACGAACTGTTTCAAGGAGCAGGGTATTGTCTTTAGGGAAGAAAAAGGTGAACCAGTTGTAGCAGAATAAAATAACTACAAAGAACAGAAGGGCTGCCTCAGTCCCTAACAAGTCAGAGAAAGATACTTACCTGTCCTTGTTTGTGAACTACCTTTTAGGGACTTTAAGCCTCTTGACATCATGAAATGAAAGTATGAATATGAACAGTTTGGTTTTGCTTTTGAGAGGGATTGGGTTGGATTTTTATATTACTTGTAAATACAAGTAATAAATGAAGCCTTCAGTTTTCTTTTAACAGAGCATAAACTGTTTAATTTTGGTTTTAAAAAGTAGGTAGTAAATCCATATAGTAAAAAATCAAAGTGGCACAGAAAGCTATACATTGAAAAGTCTCTGCTTCCGTGACTCCATCCACCCCAACATATACCTTATTGGTAACCACTCTTATTATCTTTCCTTATCCTCCTCATGTTTTTTTGATGCAGATACAAACAAATACAAATAAAGATTCTTTTTTTTTTTTTTTAAAGGAAAACTCACAGATGTTTCAAGGTAGACCTTGTAAGAACATGTACCCTAATGAGTATTTTCCTCATGGAATAACAAATGGAGCCAGTTGGTACAATGTCCCAGGTAAAATTCTTTTATATCAAGGCCATGCGACTTGATGGATTTTCTGTCCTCCCAATGGTACTGCTTGTTACTGAGTTTTTAGTTTTGAGAAATAATCATTCTTTTAAAAATATTTTATAATTAGTTTAAAACATTCAAATTACTTTTTCAACAATTTTTTATATTTGGTGCACTTTGAATTTTGAGTAAAATTATTGTACTTGATGAAAATGTTATATTTTCCCTCTGGCTATTATAAAGAACATTAGATGGGCTAATTAGAAGAGTGTAAGCTACACTTGAATTCTTTCTGAACATGAAAGTACAGATGTTTTTCACCTGTGCCACAAGCATAGAAGCGCTCTTACATGAACACATTATCGGTGTTCAACTATGCTGATAAAAGAACGAATTTGACTTTTTACTAGGAATGTTGCTTACCTTTGGGATCTGAGCTAGTTAGAACTTCTTCAGAGTAACTAATTTAAAGTTTTTATCCTTCAGGTGGTATGCAGGACTGGAACTATTTGCAAACAAATTGCTTTGAAGTGACTATTGAACTAGGTTGTGTGAAATACCCATTTGAGAAAGACCTGCCAAAATTTTGGGCACAGAATCGAAGATCCCTAATCCAGTTTATGAAACAGGTGACTATTCAGGAGTGACATCGGAAATTTCTCCCAAGAGCAAGATTTCTGTTGTGTACATATGGTTTTCATGCATTGATTTTGGAATACACCTCACTGGAATTCCAGCTTGACCTATTCATGTTTTAGTAATTTATTTAGAAGATTTATGGATGTAAATAAGTTTATTTTTATGTGTGGAGAAAAGTTTGAAAAGATTAAATGATGTAGTGATGATGTTTTACACTTAATGGATAGTGTCACTTTTTACCCTTGTCTTTATAAAAGGCTAATATAAATTGGATACACACCTAAAAATGTGTCAAGTGATAAGCAAGCCCAGCATTTTAGGCTTCCCTGGTGGCTTAGTTGGTAAAGAATCTGCCTGCAATGCAGGAGACCCAGGTTCGATCCCTGGGTGGGGAAGATCCCCTGGAGAAGGACATGGAAACCCACTCCAGTATTCTTGCCTGGAAAATCCTGTGAACAGAGGATCCTGGTGGGCTGCAGTCCATGGGGTCACAAAGGGCCAGTTTCAACTGAGTGACTAAAGAAGCAAAAGATGGGCTATAGGGTGAATGTGGGTTTTTTTCTTTTGCCATAGAGTTACTGTGAAATGATTAGTTTTCTTTTGTCTGGATGGATGTGCATGGTAGCCAATAGGTAAAGACTGTAAAAATATGCTAATAATGATGAAAATTATTAGGATAATCTGAGTACTCCTTTGTGCCAGTACTTTTCTGAGTAAAGTGGCATAAAGGGTGTGAGTTTATATGCTAATGGGCTT
>NW_011495033.1:2505190-2513978 GCF_000754665.1 Bison bison bison | reverse complement strand
TTTCTAATGGGCTTCTCTGATAGCTCAGTTGGTAAAGAATCTGCCTGCAATGCAGGAGACCCCGCTTCGATTCCTGGGTCAGGAAGATCCACTGGAGAAAGGATAGGCTTCCCATGCCAGTGTTCTTGGGCTTCCCTGTGGCTCAGCTGGTAAAGAATCTGCCCACAATGTGGGAGACCTGGGTTCAATCCCTGGGTGTGGAAGAGTCCTCTGGAGAAGGGAAAGTCTACCCACTCCAGTATTCTGGCCTAGAGGATCCCAAGAGTCGGACACAACTGAGTGACTTTCACTTTACATACTAATATCTTAGAACACTTTATTCTGAAATTTTTTAAACATTAGGAAAAATTGTAAGACTAACACAATAAATACTACTCTTCTTTTGCCTAGGTTTAACAGTTTCTACATTTGCTGCATTTGTATTTTTTATATACATACACATAAACATACACACATGTATATACACATATTTTTGCTGAACTATTGCAGTGTAAATTGCAGGTGTTATGATATTTATCCCTAAGTATTTCAGGATATTTAAAAATAGTCTAAAAATAGAGTTAATTCTCCTACCTGACATCTCCAATTGCTCTTATCTCACCTAAGAAAAGGGCTCCCCAGGTGGCACTAATGGTAAAGAATCCACCTCCAGTGCAGGAGATCCAAGAGATACAGGTTCGATCCCTGGGTATGGGAAGATCCCCTGGAGGAGAGAGCATGGCTACCCACTCTAGTATTCTTGCCAGGAAAATCCCATGAACAGAGGAGCCTGGTGGGTTACACTCCATAGGGTCTCAGAGAGTCAGACACGACTGAACTGACTGAGCGGAGCAGAGAGAGAGCACCTGAGGAAATTAACACTTACTCCCTACACTGACTGATACTTAGTCCACATTCAAATTTCCTCCTTATTGTCCTCAAAATGTCTTTCTATAGCTGTATTTTAGAACCACAATCTTGTCAAGATTCATGCATTGCATTTGGTTTGATTATTACATCTCTTTACTCTCTTTGATCTAGAGTAATCCTCTATTTTTTTAAATCACGTTTCCTTTTTAAAGCCGTCAGGTCAGTTTTCTTGTTGAATGTCCTATATTCTGAAATTGGTGCTGAAGTTTAAACAGTTGTTTATATTCCTCATGGTAAAGACAAATATAACTTCTGAAAAATTAGCCTTTCAGAAAATAAAATGTTTTATTTAATGGATGGTTACATTTAGCTTTACTCCAAAGTCCTGAGTTTCTGTTTGTTCCACACATTTACATTATTTAAGAATCTGTTATGTTGGATGTGAACTCCCGAAATATCTAGATGATAATCTTTATCAGTAAAATCTGGATATCCTTGTGCTTTGTCCAGGTCCATCAGGGTGTCAAAGGATTCGTCCTAGATGCCACAGATGGCAGAGGTATATTAAATGCCACCATTAGTGTTGCTGAAATTAATCACCCAGTAACTACTTACAAAAATGGAGATTACTGGCGTCTCTTGGTTCCAGGAACTTATAAAATCACCGCATCTGCTCGAGGGTGAGTTACTGGATGCTCTGAAATTGAGTGCTTGAGGATGAAAGAAACAGCTCTATTCTGGAAGATTATCGCCAGAAAGCCCTATAGAGGCTAAGCAATCTTGAGTTTCCCTGTCTTGCCAGGGCTTGGGTACTCCAGCTGCAAATGTGTGACTCTGATCTGTCTACTTTATTGCAGGTATAACCCGGTCACCAAGAATGTGACTGTAAAGAGTGAAGGTGCTGTTCAGGTCAACTTCACACTTGTCCGATCTTCAACAGATTCAAACAATGAATCAAAGAAGGGCAAGGGGGACAGTGCCGATACTGATGACGTCAGCGATCCGACCACTAAAGAGTTTGAAGCTTTAATTAAAGACCTTTCAGCTGAGAATGGTTTGGAACGCCTCATGTTACGCTCCTCCTCAAATCTGGCTCTTTATCGTTACCATTCATACAAGGACTTGTCAGAGTTTCTGAGAGGGCTTGTGATGAACTATCCACTTATTACAAATCTTACCAAGTAAGTGTTACTGACTTTTTTTTCCCTTTCTTTCTCCTTCCTTCCTTTATTCTTTTTACAGAGGTTACATTCAGCATAAACCACATTAAATGGTTCTTGTAATTCATTTAGAAACATTTGGGTTGAATGTATAGAGTTGGCGTTAACTTATTTTGAAAGAGATATTTGCTTGGAGATCTTTCTAGCAATGAATCTTGGAAACTTTTACAAGAAACACTGGAGCAGAGCTACTTGTTAGTTCAGTAATATGTGGCCTGTACCTCCAGAAAACGTAAAACCACTCTTTCTAATGATTACTTTGATTTCAAAACCCTTTCCACTTCTCAGCTGCAGATTTTATGTTCTGAGTAAATATTATTTAGTTTTATTTTGCTAGGGGCAAGGGATAGGTTTAGAACTATGAGCTCACTTGTCAGGAATAATGTTTAACCTTTTCTTCAAAGTAGAAAATGAAGTTTGGTTGGCTGTCATTTTCTGTACTTTAGTCTCTGCTCACAGTTACTGTTCCCCAAAGCCTTAGGGGCTCATGTAATTAAGGGTTCTGAGAAAACATGCGGTACTGGCTTATGTGAAACTGATGACTAAGATAACTTTTACCTTCATTTCACTGTGCTTCTCTGCTTCACTTTCACTGTTTCAGAATTATTTCCTTGACCTGTTGATTCCTATTGTTTGCCTATTGTAGGGTCTTTCCATTTTGCCCTGAGCTTAACAAGTCTCTACTCCGAACCAAACGAACATTATCTAGCCTTTTACTTTTCACTTTTTTTCCTTCACTGTTTCTTTTAATTTTACCAGTAAATTTAGTTTCTCAAATTCTGGTTTATAATGTTTGTGCTTACAAAGGATTTTACTTTTGCACATAAATTGCACATATTTACTTTGGCAATTACCAATTACCTGTGGTATTGGAGAAGACTCTTGAGAGCCCCTTGGACTGCAAGGAGATCCATCCAGTCCATCCTAAAGGAGATCAGTCCTGGGTGTTCATTGGAAGGACTGATGTTGAAGCTGAAACTCCAATACTTTGGCCACCTGATGCAAAGAGCTGACTCATGTGAAAAGACCCTGATGCTGGCAAAGATTGAGGGCAGGAGGAGAAGGGGACGACAGAGGATGGCATCACCGACACAATGGACATGGGTTTGGGTGGACTCCCAGAGTTGGTGATGGACAGGGAGGCCTGGCGTGCTGTGGTTCATGGGGTCACAAAGAGTCGGACACGACTGAGCGACTGAACTGAACTGAACTGAAATTACCTCTCTTCCATTGGAAGATACCAATTACCTCTCTTCCTCAACTGATCTTGAACTTTTCTGCCCAGGTCATGTTTTAATATGGTCCATCTTAGTGCCATATAGAGGTTAAAGACTTTCTTATTTTAAAATAAAAAAAATTGGACATTGTTTTGCTTTCCGTTTACTTAGTCAAGTTTTTTAACCTTTAAATGCAATTCAGCATGCATTTTTTGTTAAATAGTCCCCCCCTAATGTACAATATCTGCCCATGGTGGGATGCAAGACAGTTTTAGGTGGCCCTCCAACAGTTACTAAGTATCATTAAATACCTTCATGTGAAAGCAGTGCTTTGTCTATTCTATTAATCCTCAGTTTAGTGCCAATTTTTTTTTTCTAACTCTTAATAAGTCTTTCTTTATATTAGAGAAAGCAGGGCGTTAAAATTAGTTTTGCTGTGATTCTGGTACTGCATTTAAAATATAAAATGTCTTATTCACATAAATTCATTTAGATCTTAAAAGTAAGATTTTATGCATTTGTGTATATTTAGAGATTTCAGTAATAAAAATTTAAGTGAGTTAACTTAAGAGACATATGCTAACTAAAGAAATAATATAGATGATAGAAGATTGGGTAAACATCACGAAGATGACCGAGGAATGACTGGACTTGAAGGAATGCAGTTCTCAATCATAGTCATTCCTAAATCTGATAGTATCTCACATCTGTTTGACTGTCTTTGACCAAGGGAACCTAATTTTCTTAAAGTATTCTGACACAGAGATTTATTCTTTAAAGATTTTTTAAGACTTTTCGAATTTTGTTCTCATTTCTGTTTTTAAAATCTGTAAGGCAGCATTAACAGTAATCAAGTAAGGCAGCAATCAAGCAAGTAACTTGATTACTTACTGACTTTTTGATTCTGGTTTTCGACAGTTTGGGACAGAGTGCTGAATATCGTCACATTTGGTCCCTTGAAATCTCCAATAAGCCCAATGTATCTGAGCCTGAAGAACCAAAGATTCGTTTTGTTGCTGGTATCCATGGCAATGCTCCAGTTGGAACTGAACTTCTTTTGGCTCTGGCAGAATTTCTCTGTCTGAACTACAAAAAGAACCCAGCTGTTACACAAGTAAGAGAATAACCTGTTTTGACATGCTTTAAAAGGATAAAGCTCAATGGCTTACTGATTGTATACTGATATCAAGGCATCATTTTTTAAAAAATTTAATTTCCTGTTGGATTTTTATACAGTGGTACTTTTAATATCATTATAAACTTTACTCTTTAAAAATGGACCTTGGTATATAGTTGTTAATAGTGTCTATTATATTTCTTTGTATATATTAAGAGCCATAGAGGAAAAGAAAGAATAAAGATTTGCATTCAGTCCTCTATTCCTTTACCTTACCCTTCCATTCTTTACTCACAGTGATATACACTCTAATTGGAGGGACTTCCATTGCCAGTTATTTACAGTTAGGGTACTATATTGAAAAATGAGGTGGAAGAGAAATAGTTTTTCTTTTCATGTAATAAAGATGAAAGTATTGGATGCTAAGAGGTTTTAGAAAAAGTGATACAGCAGTGCCAGCTTCAGTCATCCATGACTAGAGACTATACTGCTGGTCCAGAAGCTGCTCAGATTTATGAGTAAACAGCCTAGTTTCTGTGTTATGTTAGAGAAAGAAAGGAAAGAGTGCGCCTCTGTTTAGAACACTCACTAATTGGCAATGTCTGTATAGAACTTAGGAAAGGGAAAAGCAAGTAGTATTTGTTTAATACCTACTATGTTGTAGGTACTTTACATGTATCATAATTTAATCCTCAACCCTGCAATTATGTTACCTCCATTTAATAGATGTGAAAACCGAGGCAGAGATATTAGATAACTTACAGCAGGTCACACAGCTGCTAAGTGGTAAAACTGGGATTTAAGCCCAGGTGTGTGTCACTGGAAAGCCTATGCTATTCTGTTTTACTCTACTGCCTCCACTGAGAGAAATTTGGAAAGAATTGATATCATGATTAGGATCCCATGATGTGGGATTAGGTGAAATGAACGTAAATCAGACTTGATCAAAAAACTTTGAAAAAAGGAGATCCCATTGACTTCTTTCTGTTTTCAGAGATTTTGTTGATGTTGTTGTTTCAAAATAGGAGATTACCTAGGAGAGTGGTTCTCAACCCTGGCTACACATTGAAAAATCTGGGAAGTTTCTAAAAATCTCAGTGGCTGGGCTCCATTCCCAGAAGCATCAATATTCCTTTAAAAGCTCCTCAGATTATTCTATTATTTGGCCACAATTGCTACCTACTGATCTTATGGTTATGAAAGGAACAACATCTACCATGAATTTCAAAACTCCTAGTTTATAAGATTTTGCCTCACTGGTCTAATTAGGCTTTAGATTGCATTTCCCAGGTAGCTCACTGGTAAATAATCCACCTGCAGTGCAAGAAACAGGTTTGATCTCTGGGTGGGGAGATCCCCTGGAGAAGGAAATGGCAACCCACTCCAGTGGGTTGCCTGGAGAATCCCACGGACAGAGGAGACTCGTGGGCTACATTCCATGGGGTCGCAAAAGAGTCGGACACAGCAAGCAACTAAACAACAACAATGCTTTAGATTGCCATTTGTTTTGAGCTAAGTGTCAGAATGGTCTGGAGACTTCAAAGAAACAA
This sequence comes from Bison bison bison, assembly GCF_000754665.1. Classification (NCBI taxonomy): domain Eukaryota; kingdom Metazoa; phylum Chordata; class Mammalia; order Artiodactyla; family Bovidae; genus Bison; species Bison bison. The sequence goes on along the minus strand of NW_011495033.1, from coordinate 2,508,025 downwards.
ATACGTAACCAGAGACCTGTGGTTAACCCCAAACATATATACTTTAGGAAGAAAATCTCTCTCAGGGGAAAGATTCTAGAATAAATTAATTAAAGGATTGCAAATATATTTCAAGCTATTGACTGTTTTACCAGAACAAATAAACCAGGGATCACTTATTCTGATTCACTATTAGAAATATTTAGGATAAATTAAATGAGAAGTTCATGCCATAAATATAGGTATTAATACCTATGGATATGGATCATCTGAAGGAGAAATTATTTGGATTAGACAAATATCCTACCCCATATTTCTTTGATATGCTGATTTCAACTCTTCTGTCTCATTGTTTCCAGATATACATTGATATTTGTCAACTAGAACATTGTATGTTCTAGTTTTTAATCTGGAAATACCATATTGCCATTATTATTGACCTAAGCCAGCAAGTGGTCAGCAAACCTTTTCTGTAAAGGGTCATATAATATACATTTGGGGCTCTGTGGGTCAGATGTTCTGTGTTGCAGCTACTCAGCTCTGCCATTGCAGAACAAAAACAGTCACATGAATGGCAAGACTGTGTGCCAGTAAAACTTTATTTACAATAACAAGCATCAGGCTGGGTTTAGCCTATGTGTGTGGGTGCAGTCATGTCTGACTCTTTTGCAACGTTATGGACTGTAGACTGCCAGGCCTGTCTATCCATGGGATTTTCCAGGCAAGAATACTGAAGTGGGTTGCCGTTTCCTCCTCCAGGGGATTTTAGTCTATAGGCAGTGGTTTTTAAACCTTGATGTAAGTTATTGGGAGGTCTCTAGGAACATTAGTTGTATAGTTTTTGATTCTTTTTAAAATTTACTTGGAGCAAGAAAGAATTTTATTTATTTTTCAATTCTGCCTTTTAAATCTGTGTTTAAAACAAATAATGAAAACTTTCTGTTTGAGGCATGGCAAGGTTATCTTTTGATTTCACATAGAGCTAATAAACCCATTTATTTCTGTTTCTGTTTTAGTTGGTTGACAGGACTAGAATTGTGATTGTCCCTTCTCTAAATCCAGATGGGCGAGAGAAAGCACAAGAGAAAGACTGTACTTCCAAGACAGGACAGACAAATGCTCGTGGCAAAGACCTGGATACAGACTTCACAAGTAAGACTTATTTTTAGGCCATTAAAGTACTTTGCAGATAATTTTATTTCTCTTTGCTAGGAGATTGGTTGATCCTGTTATTTAAATGAGTAAGGGGTGCTTTCTTGTCTAGGATGTACAGTATAAATGAATAGAGACATCTTGAAAACTTTGCAGGTTTTCCTTGTTTTTCATTTGCAAAGGTAATTCAAGTTTTTTCTTCAAAATCCAATATTGGGGAGAAGTTTCCATCACTAGTCATACAGAGATGGATATTCTCTCTCTCTGTTCTCTTATATATGTGTATACACACACACACGATGTATGTGTATGTTGATTTGAAGGGGCCTGTTTCATATTTACTTAATATAAGGATCATCAGCTATACATATTCTGCAACTTTTTCTACTGGATACATCACTGATATCTGTCTATTTTAATACTTACAAATTTCTAACATTCTTAAAAATGGCATTTTAGTATGCTATTAATGTATGGTAGTACCTTAATTTATTCAACAGTTTCCCTGCTGATGGACATTTAATTTCTTTCTAATTTTTTGTTCTTGCAAACAATACTGCAGAAAATTTCTGAAAAATCTTATTTTCTTTCAAAGACAGGTTTTCATTTTCTAAGAGAGGATATATCTATCTCTTTTTGTTTCCAGTAAGAATTTTCTTAAACTTGCTAAGAGTCATTGACCTTTCAACATTATCTAAAATATGTAAAACTCAAAATAACCTGCCTCCTAAGATATATCTTTGTTTCTTGAGATAGTGGCTTATGGTGTAATAAAGTATTTACAGATTTGTAAGTTAACCTTTTGACTATGTTCAAGTAGGGAATATTTTCTTAGCTGCTCATACTAAAAGTTTTAAAACTCGGTATTTTATGTTTGACTTTTCTGTTTTTTAGGTAATGCCTCCCAACCTGAGACTAAAGCCATCATTGAAAACTTGATTCAGAAACAGGACTTCAGTCTTTCTGTTGCTCTAGATGGTGGTTCAGTGCTAGTCACATACCCGTATGACAAGCCAGTGCAAACAGGTATGTAGAATTTTACTTTACATATATAGCATTTAAGCTTAGATAGGAAATTTCAAATTTCAATTAGGTAATGTCCCTTCTGAAACTTTTTAAAATGGTGAGCCTTTGAGCACACTGCATGAATAACCAGCCTAAGAAGACTGTACACCTGTCAACAGTTCAAACAGTTCCTTGTGGGAGGGAGCCTAGCTTTATTTAGTGTAGCCATCTTGTCACACCTGTTCAGTTCACTCCATAAGCGTTTATGGAACAGTTATTATATCTGTAGATACTGGAAATACAAAAGTGAATAAGACACAGTGCTCGCCCTAAGAAATTCATATCATCTGACTGGTTCCAAATAGGAAAAGGCGTATGTCAAGGCTGTATATTGTCACCCTGCTTATTTAACTTATATGCAGAGTACATCATGAGAAACGCTGGGCTGGAAGAAGCACAAGCTGGAATCAAGATTGCTGGGAGAAATATCAATAACCTCAGATATGCAGATGACACCACCCTTATGGCAGAAAGTGAAGAGGAACTAAAAAGCCTCTTGATGAAAGTGAAAGAGGAGAGTGAAAAAGTTGGCTTAAAGCTAAACATTCAGAAAACGAAGATCATGGCATCTGGTCCCATCACTTAATGGGAAATAGATGGGGAAACAGTGGAAACAGTGTCAGACTTTATTTTTGGGGA
>NW_011495033.1:2503646-2505090 GCF_000754665.1 Bison bison bison | reverse complement strand
GAAGATCATGGCATCTGGTCCCATCACTTAATGGGAAATAGATGGGGAAACAGTGGAAACAGTGTCAGACTTTATTTTTGGGGACTCCAAAATCACTGCAGATGGTGATTGCAGCCATGAAATTAAAAGATGCTTACTCCTTGAAAGGAAAGTTATGACCAACCTAGATAGCATATTCAAAAGCAGAGCCATTACTTTGTTAACAAAGGTCCGTCTAGTCAAGGCTATGGTTTTTCTAGTGGTCATGTATGGATGTGAGAGTTGGACTGTGAAGAAAGCTGAGCACCGAAGAATTGATGCTTTTGAACTGTGGTATGGGAGAAGACTCTTGAGAGTCCCTTGGACTGTAAGGAGATCCAGTCAGTCCATTCTAAAGGAGATCAGTCCTGGGTGTTTTTTGGAAGGACTGATGCTAAAGCTGAAACTCCAGTACTTTGGCCACATCATGCGAAGAGTTGACTCATTGGAAAAGACTCTGACGCTGGGAGGGATTGGGGGCAGGAGGAGAAGGGGATGACAGAGGATGAGATGGCTGGATGCCATCACCGACTCGATGGACATGAGTTTGGGTGAACTCCAGGAGTTGGTGCTGCAATTCATTGGGTTGCAAAGAGTCGGACACGACTGAGCGACTGAACTGAACTGAACTGAACCAAACATTGAAAGTGAAAGTGAAAGTTGCTCAGTTGTGTCCGACTCTTTGCAACCCCATGGACTATATATAGTCCATGGAATTCTCCAGGCAAGAATACTGGAGCAGTTGTCCTGCAACACAGACAGATTCTTTACCAGCAGAGCCACAAGGGAAACCCATGAATACTGGAGTGGGTAGTCTTTCCCTTATCCAGTGGATCTCCCTGACCCAGTAATCGAACCAGGGTCCTCCTGCATTGCAAGCGGATTCTTTACTAACTGAGCTACTAGGGAAGCAATGGTACTGAATTCCCCTCTCCTGCTTTAAACTGTGCCTGACTGATTGCACCTTGTGGGGAGTTAAACAGTTGCCTGTTGAATCTGCCTGAGGCCATTGTATGTGGAGATAATTTGTGTCGTTTTCAATACATTTTCAGGCTTACAAGGAATGTTGTAATTAGGCCACAGTTGCCTCCAAATGTAGTAAAACATACCGAAATAGGTTTGTGTTTTTCTGCAGTGACTTGTTAAATTCACAGTGCCTTTTAATATAGGAAAGTTGCTTCTCTCCTTGGTCAGATTATTCTGGGGTGAACAGACTAGAGTAGTTCAGTCGCTCATTTGTGTCCAAGTTTTTGCAACCCCATGGACTGCAGCACACCAGGCTTCCCTGTCCATCACCAACTCCCAGATTTTGCTCAAACTCATGACTATTGAGTCGGTGATGCCATCCAACCATCTCATCCTCTGTCATCCCCTTCTCCTCCCACCTTCAGTCTTTCCCAGCATCAGGGTCTTTTCCAATGAGTCA
>NW_011495033.1:2499767-2503546 GCF_000754665.1 Bison bison bison | reverse complement strand
AGGACTGATTTCCTTTAGGATTGACTGGTTGGATCTCCTTGCAATCCAAGGGACTCTCAAGAGTCTTCTTCAACACCACAGTTCAAAAGCATCAATTCTTCAGTGCTTAGTTTTTTTTATAGTCCAACTGTCACATCCGTACATGACTACTGGAAAAATCATATCTTTGACTAGATGTACCTTTGTTGGCAAAGTAATATCTCTGCTTTTTAATATGCTATCTAGGTTGGCCATAACTTTTCTTCCAAGGAGCAAGCACCTTTTAATTTCATGGCTGCAGTAACCATCTGCAGTGACTTTGGAGCCCAAGAAAATAAAGTCTGTCACTGTTTCCATTGTTTCCCTACCTATTTGCCATGAATTGATGGGACCAGATAACATGATCTTAGTTTTTTGAATGTTGAGTTTTAGGCCAGCTTTTTCACTCTCCTCTTTTACTTTCATCAAGAGGCTCTTTAGTTCCTCTTCACTTTCTGCCATAAGGATGGTGTCATCTGCATATCTGAGGTTATTGATATTTCTCCCGGCAATCTTGATTCCAGCTTGTGCTTCATCCATCCCAGCATGTCTCATGATGTACTCTGCATATAAGTTAAATAAGACAACATATAGCCTTGATGTACTCCTTTCCCTATTTGGGGTGAACAGAACCGTGGACTTAATTATAATAACTCCTTAATCAACTTCCTCGAGGCACAAGATTTACTCGAAGGAAAGGAATGTGATTTCTGTGTCCATGAAGTTGAACTTGGAGAAAAATCCTTTCGATTTCTCTGCTAACTTCTGAATTTTTCTTTTTGTAGTGGAAAACAAAGAGACTCTAAAGCACTTGGCATCTCTTTATGCAAATAACCATCCATCGATGCATATGGGTCAGCCCAGTTGCCCCAATAAATCAGGTAGGTACTTTCCCTACGCTTTGTTACTGTTGTTGCTGTTTGGAGAGAGGAGGAGGACTTGCCTTATATGATCTTATTGACACTACATCTCTCAATGCTTTTATAGATGAGAATATTCCAGGAGGAGTAATGCGTGGAGCAGAATGGCACAGTCACCTGGGCAGCATGAAGGTATGTTTTATAGAATACAGTGAGAATGGGACTGTAAATACATACTGGACATGGAGTGAAAGAATAGGTGGCTTTTCTGATACAGTGAAGTGAATGAACTCTGCTCAGTACTCTCTAATAACCTAAATGGGAAAAGAATTTGTCAAATAAAAGATACATGTATATGTAGAACTGAATCACTCTGCTGTATACATGAAACTAACACAATGTTGTTAATCAGCTATACTCCAATATAAAATAAAGATTTTTTTAAAGAGAAGCAGCCTAAGTTAGTTAGAAGATGAGGTGTAATGGAGAGCAACAGAGGATAAGAACGGAAAGAGAGTTTGAGGCTTTGAATGCTTTGTTTTAGTAAGGAATGGGAAGCCATTGAGCTTTTGAACAGGGATATGGTGACACGATCTGAGCTGTGCTATGGAAAAATCCATCTCTTAACAGTGGGTTAAGATGGTTTGGAGGAAGGAGAGACTGTGGTGCAGGGAGACTGGTTTAGAATAGCCTAGACAAGAACAACTGAAGGCCGAGATTAGAAAAGTGGCAATGGGAGTGGAGTCAAGGGATGAAGTTTCAGAGATGCTGTAGAGGTGGAATTCACCAGAGTTGGCAAATTCTAGGTGATAGCAAGAAAGGAGAGACAAAAGATTTCATATCCGTGTGATAAAATGAGTTATTGTCATTAACTGAATTGAATTAGGAAGAAGAATTTTGGTAGTTGGGGGAAGGTGGAAAGTTAGGTTTTGGAACTTGTCCACACAAGTAGTTCCTACCTAAATATTTGCCATATTGCTGTATGGTAGGCTTGAGCCTCCAGGTTGTGGGTATCAGAGAGCAAGTACTTGTGCTTCTGCCTCTAAGAACTTTGAAAACAGCAGTAACAGCAATGAAGTTCCAGGATTTAAAGGGAAGCTGACACTCTGCATGTACTTTTCATTTATTCAACAAACCAAAACAACAACCCCTCTGCCAACCAGGCACTGTAGGAAGCACTGGAGATGTAAAAATGAATTAGACATAACCCCTGGTCTTAAGAATTCTCTTAGGAGTAGACGTGTTTGTGACTGATTATAATACCAAGGGGTTTATTTATATTTGCTGTGAAATGCTTTACAGATTCTTTGTTTACATCAGCCAAGTTGTCTTTTTATTCCGTTCATCGCATTTGAGCATTACAAAGCCCCATTCTTACTTGTGCTTACTCATCTTCCTACATTTGTTTGTGAATTTTATATTCCAGGATTATAGTGTCACCTATGGCCACTGTCCGGAGATCACAGTGTATACAAGTTGCTGCTACTTTCCTAGTGCAGCACAGCTCCCTTCGTTGTGGGCAGAAAATAAGAAATCTCTTCTCAGCATGTTGGTGGAGGTGAGTAATCCTCTTTTAGAAGCAAACTGCCAGGAGTATGTTCAATGGAAACTTTTATCAAAACATTTTCTTCATCTCTTACCAAAATTTTTGTGTTATTGATTTTATTTTTTAATAATTTAATTTATTTTTATTTATCTATTTCTGGCTGTGCTGGGTCTTCATTGATGTGCAGGCTTTTCTCTAGTTGGGGCAAACAGAGACTCGTTTTCATTGCAGTGCTCAGGCTTCTCTCTGCGGGGGCTTCTCTTGTTGCGGAGCAGGGCTCTAGGGCATGTGGGCTCAGTGGTTGCGGCTCCCAGACTCTAGAGCACAGGCTCTCAGTAGTTGTGGCATGGGGGCATAGTTGCTCTGCAGCATGTGGGATCTTCCCAGAGCAGGGCTCAAACCCATGTCTCTGACATTGACAGGTGGATTCTTTACCACTGAGCCACCAGGGAAGCTTCAATATTATTTAAGTGACGTAGAAAGGAGAGTTTTATTCCTTTTATATTGCCTAAACAGGTGCCATGAGTTCACATATCTGCTGTATGATGAAGTTAATTTAACCCTGTGAGATGTCGCAGGTTCTTCCATTGGAATATCACAGTGTTACTCCTGAGGTGGGAAGGAAAGCATTCAAGGCATAGGAGATTTGGGTTCTAACATTTTAGGCTTGACTATATCAGAGTCCTCTTTTCACTTATTTCCATCTCTGTGCCTCTGCAGCAGTGAATGAGTAGCAAACAAGGTCAGAGTTGGTGGGGAGGGAGGAATAAGCCAGCCTTCTGGAGGGTTTTTTTGGGGGGTTTATGTCATGTCTCAAGCTATTGCCCCTCAGATATCTGGCATCATGAAAATGTCGACTAAAAAATTATTCACAGCCTAAAAGTTGCAAGTTATGTTTCATTTGGTGAGAGCTTTTAGGACTTAAAGCCCAGGAGGCAGCATCTCCAGTAACCCTGAAAGAACTGCTCCAAGGAAGTTGGGGAGCAGCCAGGATATATAGGAGTTTTGCAACAAAGGGCAGGTAGTCTTAACATCAAAAGATTGTTGTTAATTAAAGAAAACCAGATATCTCAAGTTAAGGAAGTTAGCCATTTTCTATACATGGGAAGATGCAAGAGTGCGAGCCCACTGAAATCATTCCTTTGATATGCACATCAGCTGTCTGGAGCCAGTATACTGAGTTTTCACATTCTGAGTTTTCTCAGGGCTCACCATGGGGAGTGGCTGCAGTCTGATGGCTGCTAGAAGGCAAGTATTCTTCTGCTTCCTAAGTCCCCTCAGGGCTTACCAGCTCACCATCTGCTGTGGCTATGGTCGCTGATGACTGTGGCATTCTTTGCTGATATGGCAGGGAA
>NW_011495033.1:2470770-2499667 GCF_000754665.1 Bison bison bison | reverse complement strand
TTTATATTTTAAACATTTTTTTTCAGGTTCATAAGGGAGTTCATGGATTTGTTAAAGATAAGACTGGAAAACCAATCTCTAAAGCAGTCATTGTGCTCAATGAAGGAATAAAGGTACATACAAAAGACGGAGGTTATTTCCATGTACTGTTGGCCCCAGGTGTCCATAACATCAACGCCATTGCTGATGGGTATCAGCAACAACATTCACAGGTAAGAAACTCAACTTGAGTGGTATAACGTAAATTCTTGTTATTCATAATACTTCTAGAAACAGGAATATATATATGTTAGATACATATGTTAGTTGCCTAGTCGTGTCCAGCTCTTTGCGACCCTGTGGACTATAGCCCACCAGACTCCTCTGTCCGTGGAATTCTCCAGGCAAAAATACTGAAGTGGGTTGCCATTTCCTTCTGCAGGGGGTCTTCCCAACCCAGGGATCAAACCCAGGTCTCAAACCCAGGTCTCAAACCCAGGTCTCCCACATTGCAGGCAGATTGTTTACTAGCTGAGCCACCAGGGAAGCCTAAGAACACTGGAATGGGAAGCCTATCCCTTTTCCAGGGGATCTTTCTGACCCAGAAGTCGAACCAGGGTCTTCTGCATTGCAGGCAGATTCTTTACCAGCTGAGCTACCAGGGATTAAACTTCTGTTTAACATTAAACTCTTGTTAGGAAGCTTGTGGACCATCTCCTGATTATGATAGTTATCTTTCTATCCTTTAGAAACAAAAGGAAATTTTTGTAGCATTTTGTATACTTTAGATGACAACCAGCCATCTCCTTGGTTTGCTGTAAAGGCCCTAGGAACATAGAGTGGATATAATATACCTTAAGTAAACTTTTTTCTCATTCTTGCACTTTATCTTCCCAGGTCTTCGTGCGTCATGATGCTGCAAGTTCTGTGGTAATAGTCTTTGACACAGATAACCGGATCTTTGGTTTGCCAAGGGAGCTTGTGGTAACTGTATCAGGTAAATTTTCGGTAGTCGAACTTAAAAACTCACCCTGACATTTCAGGTTGAGAATGGATCAGCTCCACAATCATTTGAACCTTCTCCTCTACTGTCTCCTACCTAAACATGATTTTCCTAGAATACTTTCCTGGAATATTTTCCCATATGTTCTCACAGCTTGCCCCTTCCCCATTTTCTGGTCTGTACTGAAATGTCATCTCTACAGAGAGGCCTTCCTCCCTGATTACCCTAGCTAAAATAATACTCCTATCACTGTCTCTGCCTCACATGTTTGGGTTAAAATACTTCTCACTAGCTGCCATTACATTACATGTTTAGTCATTTATTTGTCTGTATCTGATCTCCCCCACTAAAACATGATCTCTGGCAGGAAAGGGCTTTTCTCTGCCTCCCCAGTGCCTAGAACCATGGGTGGCATGTAGTGGGTCTTAAGGAAGAGCCACTTCACTGTTGGTTGAATGAATGACTTGCAAAGATCATTAAGTCCTTGGACTTTGACTTATATTAGTTCTTTTTTTCCCATGATCCTGGAAGGAGGGAATATTTGTTTCCTCCAGGATTAATGTGCCATTGCTTGAATTACTGAAAGTTTAAGAAGGAAAAACTGTGGTAAAACAATAAATACTCTGCTGTATTGTATCTTTGGACACAAAGAACCTTGGTTTATTTCTAAGGAGAGCTTGAACCTGTTAGAAAATGACCAAGTTTTATTACAGGGTGTGTTGGGGAGAGATCCTTGGTTGAGAGAGAGTGATATTTTGGAAACATGAACCAGATAAAGCATGAATCATGAAGTGCTTAGAAAGACAGAAGCTGGGATCCAGTTTAAATCTGACTATGCCACCTATTTGCTATTGTGCCCTTAATTTTTATTATGATTTTATTAGTTGTATTTTATGGTCCTTAGACTCTTATTCTGATCAGATCAGATCAGATCAGTCGCTCAGTTGTGTCTGACCTTTTGCAACCCCATGAATCGCAGCACGCCAGGCCTCCCTGTCCATCACCAACTCCCGGAGTTCACTGAGACTCATGTCCATCGAGTCAGCGATGCCATCCAGCCATCTCATTCTCTGTCGTCCCCTTCTCCTCCTGCCCCCAATCCCTCCCAGCATCAGAGTCTTATGTAAAAATATTTTACATAAATGAGGGATTTGGAATGAGATGAAAATTTACCGGAAAGGAAAAGTAGAAGTCATTGATTGATTTAAAAAAGCAGGTTGCACAGCATTGGCCATAGTTCTGCATTGTGGTAAAAGAAAAAAATATATTTGTATACATACACACATGCATGAAGGAAAATCCAGAAAAAATATGCACTAGGGTTGTTAAAAATGATCTCAGGATAATGGAAATGTGAGGAAGTAGAGTTTGGGGTTTGGGTTTTTAGTATTTTGCTTATCTATAGTTTTCCAATTTTGTGCATAATACATGTTACTACTTCTATAATAATAAAAGGTTGTTTTTAAGTGCATGAAATAAATAAATGAAGGGAATATGCTAAAAAGTACCATTGTAAGCAGCTGCTTATTTGCATCCTTCAGCTGGAGCTCCAGTCACATGATGGTTCTGTTTGACAGGTGCCACCATGTCGGCATTGATCCTAACAGCTTGCATTATCTGGTGCATCTGCTCAATCAAGTCTAACAGACACAAGGATGGCTTTCATCGGCTCAGGCAGCATCACGATGAGTATGAAGATGAAATTCGCATGATGTCAACTGGCTCCAAGAAGTCTCTCTTAAGCCACGAATTCCAGGACGAAACAGACACTGAGGAGGAAACGTTATATTCCAGCAAACATTGAAACACACGCCTTGCATCTCTCCCAGCATAAGTACCAAGCAAAGTTACAGTTCTTTTTGGGAGACACTGCATCAAGGAGAGAGACTGTCTTGTTTCTTCAAAGAGCTTTGGGAAGTTAACTTGCTAAATTTGTATTCTCTGTGAATTTGGCTGCAGTTTTGAACTTCCCCTCCTTAAAGTACTCTTACCTTTAAAAAAAAAAATCTGCTTTCTATTTATGCAGCAGAGATGGGACAGCCACTTCGTATTTCTTTTATAATTTAAGATGAGCTGTTTGGAGCTTATGTTGCAACTGCACAAAGCCAACTAGTGGATGTTGTCTTTTGCACATCAGGTGGTTTACTAGTGGCTTTAGCTTTTTCTCTTTATTTTAAATGGCCAAAAGAATCCAGAAACATTAAGGCAGGGACAGCAGTCAGAATCTGACATAAAGCTTTAAAAACTCACTTTTTTTTTTTTAACCTATTGAGAAGTACTTCTCTCTAGTTATTGAATAGCTGGAGTTTCTCTTATTATTCAGGTTTAATGGAGGCTGAATTGATTTTGAAACTTATATAGAGCATTAGGAAATGAATAAATGTGCTTCTGTATTGGGCTTTCTACCTGTTCCAAGGCTAGATCAGAACTGGTGGGCTGTGCTCTAAGCACAGAGGATTTCTCTACCTCTCTTTAAGGTTTAGCAAAGTTCTAAACATCCCCATTTTAAGGGATAACTCATTGACTGTTGTAAAAAGATCTCAGTGTCCACTTGAGTAGAGCCAAGAAGGAGATCTAGCAAAAGCTAAAACTCGTGTTGCCTATCTTCTAACGCGGTAAAACCCACAGGTGCTGTTGCTTTTGTCTGTGAAGCATAGTTTATTCGAGGAATGCCTAATTCTCTAATACTTCCTAAATTCGAACCTTTTTTCTATGTTGTACACTTAGGGTTTTCAGATGACCTGGCAATCGACAAGATCTGAATTCTACTGAAAATACCCGGAAGTATGGAAGAAACCTCCTTGCACATTCTTAACCTACATTTGAACACAAAATATCTACACTTCATGTGCAGCCCAGGCCGGCACCCTCTCATAGCATCCTGTTACTGAAATAGCTTGGCCAGCCTTATTCATAAAGGCCTCTGCAAGTGATTGGGTTCTTTGTCCTAATGTTTCATTTGGCAGTCTCTTCTTGATCAACCAATTCTGTTGAAAGTTCAGTTGAAAGCACTTAAATATGGCTCCCTCTATTAAAAAACAAACAAACATAAACACCATAGTGAGAAAGTATCATCTTCAGTGCCACTGAAGTTATTGCAAACGCCTAAAAGATTTGTATTTTACTGTGTCTGTGATATTATGCTACTCAATGGAAATGATGCTTTTGTGAGTATGAGTCTTACCAATGATCTAACAGTTTAATACCTTGGAATGTTTTAACGGCCAAGTTGCTGCTGAACTTGTACTAAATCAGGGGATCAAAAAACTTGCTCTCATCTTTTCAAGTTGAATTCTATATCATTCATGTATCAGTCATCCCAAAGCTTTCACATGGAATGGTTTACCACCCACCTAGGTCATTCAACCCAGTTTCCTGAGAAATGTACCCAAAGTATAGCTTTACGCAGAGAGATCTGGTTTAGCAGGAATAATGGTCATGACATTTATTGCTGAGTATCTGTAGTCTAATTTGGGTGGGTCAGGGTTAAGCCCTTCCGGTATTAACTCTGTTATCAACACAACTCTCAGTTTTGAGCCCTTGCCACCCTACTCTCAGTCCACCACATGCACAGAACAGAGGTCACGAGGTTCTGGAACTTAATGAAATATACATGATGTAGTTTCTTCTGATAATACTTTACATTTTCCTTAGGGGGATGATGTGGTGGCATTGCTCTTTTCAGCTTTATTTTTAAGAGTGCAAAGTCAGAAAACCCACGAAGGGCCTGTGAGTGGCTGGCTCCACTTGGAACAACTGCAGGTAGAAGGGAAACAAAGTTGACAAGACAACCTTCAACTTTATTAATGTTGGTCTTCACGAGAGGATGCCTTTTAAATTCATTTCTCTCTTGAATGAAACAGATCTTTCACTGTACATCACAGTGACTGGAGTCCATGCCTTTTCAGCATGTGTAAAATATTTTTAGAGATGAACATACAAATAGTTCTTTTAATAATGTTTCCTGAAAGGAAAGCCAAATTCTGCTATAAATCTTGAACCTCTAATGAATTTCTAAATGATGCATTGCTCTGGAATGCATAACAAAGGCCGTCTCAGCCTGTGTTACCTGTTAACATGAATGTACAGGATCATGACTACTAAGACTGTGTTCTCTGCCCTGCTTGGTCTTTTATTTGTGGATCTAATGTAATTAATATTAGACCACATTAACTGCTTAAGGCATTGAAGCCATACGGCATGGGGAATGCATTTCTTCAGTATTTCTCCTAGAGACTTTTCATTTCCCTGGAGTCATGGAGGCAAGTAAGTATCACAGTATTAAGAAATTTGCCCAAAACCTGAGTTGTGCCTTTTTTTACTCACAAGGCGGTTTTTTATTTTTTGTCCTGGTGATCAGTGTGTAAGCCTTCTTCCCTCGCAACTCCTTAATAAAAGCAAAGTGATTGAGTAGGTCATATTCAAAGTGTCTGCCTGTGTAAATGCACTTGTACTGATTATACAGTTCAATAAGAAGAACTCAAGTTAATTTCAGAAGGAAAGGCCCTTTGGTTTTGATGTATTTTGCTGAACATTTGAGTAGTGGTTAGGACCCCATCCAGTTGAGGAATGCTTACAATTCTCTTTGGAGGGAATGTGCTTTGGGACTTTGTCATCCTCCAGAAAGGAAACAGAATGTATATTTGGCCCAGTGTGATTGACTGGTTAACCTTTGGTAACTTTCACTGAATGAGATTTGCTGAATTAATGAGTATTGAACGTAAAACTATGAGTTGGCAAATAAATAAAAGGTAGTGCTGATAACTGAGCTTATTGTGTTTCTGAGCTAACACCAGGTTACTCAGTATAACCATGACCTGTTCTTCTATTTCCATTTATTCTCAACAGTAAATCATTTTATTTTCCTGTGGCCAGAAATGCACTTGTGCCAGGTTTTGTCCTTGCTGTATTAAAAGCTTTTTGGCTGCAAATGCCATCATAGTGCCCTACGTTATGGTTCTCCAGCAGAATCGTTTTTAAGAGTAGCAACTTTAATGTTACTACCAAAATTCCACTACGGTCAACGTTCAGTGATTTTCTAGCTAGCAAATTTTTGATAAGTATTTGGATTTCTGATTTGCTGTAATTAAAGCAGATTTGGGGGGTGTGATTAGAGCCCTTGATTAATGTCAGCTAAACTTGAATTTCCAGTTCAGGAAGAAATATTTCCCAATACCCAATTCTCCTGTTTTTAGCAATAATTCATGAATATTTCACTTGACTTTCAGAATATTATCCTAGTTGATTTTGATTTGGCAGAATCTATTGTGAAATTTGAAAACAGGCTACCATTTTGAGGCAGTTGGATATAAATTCTATAAATGTGTATGACTCTGGCTTTTATGAATGGCATACCATGAGTATGCAAGCTACCTTCTCTGCCGGCCATGCTGCAGATTTTCTGGAGGTATGACATAGTGGTATTTTTCTACTCTCAGATTAAAAATCAACTTTTCACCTCTCCACTTTTTCAGAGTGACATTCCCCAGCTCCAGAACAATCTATAGCTATTTACATGAGGTGCCCAGGACTCCTTCATCTCAAGTGCTTCAGTCTTTGGTTTATTATCATGCACTGTGCCTTCAAAACGAAATTTTTAAAAGGGACTTTGAAGCTGAATAGTAGTTTAAAAAAAGTCAATCTGTGTAATTTATGTGAAATCTAACTGTAATGAGGTCCTTTCTGTTTTTTATATGTAAACAGATCTACTAATCCTGTATAAAGGTTATTTTATGATGTCTGTCTTTCTTTGTGTTTTGTCTCATAATCTTTTTTCAAAAGCAGTAGACCAGAAAAGGTTATTGTCTCAGTTCAAAAGTTATGGATTTAGTGTTTCTACCTTTTGAGGGGAAAAATAGTACCAAAGAATACAGGTTGTTAGCTGCAGAGTGTTTCTGTCTTCACGAATTGGCTTAACATAAAACTATGTTTCTGGAATAATTACATAATAGCCACAGGTCAGCTAGATTGATGTGTGAGTCTAGTCATTCCACAAGGAACATAATAAAACTGGCCATGGAAAGGTTTATGTATCCATCTCAAGCTTGCTTGTTCTAAATTTGGTTCTTTTCATAGATAAGCAGAGTTAGAGTAATATGTTCTGGCACTTTTAGACACAGTGGTAATGAACTTAAAAGCCCCTTTTCACTTAGCAATGATTTGTTGATACTGTTGCTCTAACAGGAATTGAGAAAACAAAGTTATATTAAAAAAAAAAAGGGCTCTGCAGGAATTCATACTCCAGGCCAGAGAATAGAAATGGAAATAAGCTGTACTTCTCTTGTGACTGGTTCCTCTAAAAAAAAAAAGAGTCTGCTATGGAAGCGGTACAACACAGAGTTGAGCACAGACTTCAGAGCTGAATCAGTCTCCCATTGACTCTTGGCTCTGCCACTTGCTTCCTCTGTGACTTTGTTTTGTACAAGCTTAACATTTTCTCAGTTTCTCTACTGGTTAAGGAATAATACCCGATAGAACTATAGTGGGAATGAAGCAAAATGATATTAGCAAAGGGCCCAACATTGTATGTGATTCAGAAATTGAATGACCTTGGTAACCAGTATCCTTTGCTGTTTTCGGATCACTTTGAAAGAAAGTTATTTTAATCACATATATGAACTAAAGATGGGTTTACAGGTGGCCTTTTTAATTTAGAAGAAATCCCTAGACATGAATACTAAAAATAAAAACTTCCATTATGTGGTTCCATAAGTTGTATGTAGCACGGCTTGTGCTGTGCTAAGTCACTTCAGTCGTGTCTGACTCTGCAACTCTATGGACTGGGTAGCCCACCAGGCTCTTCGGTCCATGGGATTCTTCTGGCAAGAATACTGGAGTGGGTTGCCGTGCCCTTCTCCAGGGGATTTTCTTGACTCAGGAACTGAACCTGCATCTCTAAAGTCTCCTGCATTGGCAGGCAGACTTTACCACTAGCGCCACCTGGGAATGGCAGTAAATTTTTAAATTATGCCCAATGCTTCATATTTGGTTTTAAGTAAAATTAGATTATACTTATGCTTACTCAGTGAAAACAGCCTTACTTAACTGCTGCGAGAAATGAACAGTAATGATGGTTCTCTGTCCCCCAATATTTGAAGTATTTTCCTGGATTTTTGGAGTTTTCTCGGAAAGAACAAGAACCTTTTGGTTTATGTCATAAACATTGAGGTGAACATCCAGATCACTGAAAACATGGGTGGCAGCTTAAGCTACCTGTCTCCCATTATTTCACTGGAAAATAATGCAAAAAACAAGAAGGAAAAAGTAAATATACTGAAACCTCAGTGTAAGTTGAAGCCAGAGAATTTCAAAACTCCAAACTAACAATAAGGTGAGAAAAATAACCAAATCTCAGCATGCACTCTCACCTGCCCTGCCCCAGCCCTAGCCCAGTACAAGGCTTTGTGGAGAAAGGCAGAAGAGGAATTTCAGCACTGGGCCTAAAGTTAGTGTAAAACTACTTCCAGAAAAGTCTTTCTGGAAGTGTATCTTAAGTCTGAATGGCCTAAAAAAGAAAACAAACATGTCCAAGCAGATCAGATCAGAGCACAAACCATATAGAATAGGCTTCGGAGTGAGTATAACTTAAAGGGGTCGAAAAGAGTCAAACACAACTTAAGTGACTGAACAATAACAAGAAACAACAATAACGAGTCAATCTTGGACACACAGGAAGAAGGACAAAAGAAGCACCCTTTGACAATTGGGTGATGGGAACAAAAAGAGAAAGAGGACAATTTAGAGTCCTGCAAGATAAATGAAAACTGGGCTTCCCCGGCGGCTCAGTAGTGGGGAATCTGCCTGCCAATGCAGGGGACACGGGTTCAATCCCTGGGCTGGAAAGATTCCACAAGCCACAGGGCAATTAAGCCTGTGAGCCACGATGACTGAGTCCATGTGTTGCAACTCCTGAAGCCTGAGTACCTAGAGCCTGTGCACCTCAACAAGAGAAGCCTCTGCAATGAGAAGCCCACACACCCCAACTCGAGAGGAGCCCCTGCTCACCACAACTAGAGGAAGACTCAGCGCAGACAGAAATAAATTTTTTTTAAAAAGATAAAACCTGTCGAAGGATTGGAAAGTTACTAAAGTAACAAGGACTTAAGGGTCAAGACCCTAGCAGAGGGAGCTCAGAGGTGAACGTGATGAAGTTTTCACCTTAAGGCATCTGTTGACTCGTAAGTGATAAGAGAGACACAGTAGCAGAGAACCCACACAGAAGCTTTAGGCAGGTAATGTGAGTTCAGCACCTGTCAAGGAAGGGGGCACTACTGGTCATCAGACTTTCAATTAGGACACTTGCATGACTACACATTATGAGTAGCAGTAATTACAAGTAACTGAAAACAGGCCAAATTTTACATAGAATCCCACTTGGTATTAGTCCCACCCCATACTGGAGTGAACTGATCTGCACCTACAGGAAGTGCCTACAAGAAGCAGAAAATTGTGTGGAGGAAGATAACCCCTAGAGTCTCCTACGATTACTACAAATTTTAATCTATAATGTATAACATCCAATTTAAAGTTCCTTTTATTGTCCCATCTCAAATGATGAAAGATCAAGGAAAAAAATGGAAACACTGCCACAGAAGTCACAGATTTGTCAGTTACCAATCAGACTTTAAAATAATGGCAAGGAATAAATTCAAGAAAGTAAAACAAGATGGAAGAATTTTAGCAGATAATTGTGCTAAGTCGCTCAGTCGTGTCCAACTCTTTGCGACCCTATGGACTATAGCCCACCAGGCTCCTCTGTTCGTGGGATTCTCCAGGCAAGAATACTGGAGTGGGTTGCTATGCCCTCCTCCAGGGGATCTTCCTGACCCAGGCATTGAACCCACGTCTCTTACATCTCCTGCATTGGCAGGCAGGTTCTTTACCACTAGCTCCACCTGGGAAGCCCTTGGCAGATAATTAACATTAAAAATTGGAGACTTTCACTTCAGGACAAAATGGACTAGATGTAGTTCTATTCCTCCTACCAAGCACAGCAAAAAACCAAAAAATTCATGCATTATACATAAAGGAGACTCAGGTAGAGAGAAGAAGGCCACCAGGAACCTCCAAGTGACCTCCTGCATCTAAGAAATGACACAGTGGTGAGTTCCCTGGGTTTTCTTTTTTGCCTCATGTATATCATAATAGATGATGCCTCATGTATCCCATAATGGATCCTGGAGACACTAACAACCCAGAAATGCCAAAGGGCACAGACAAAAAAAATTAAAGAAAAGCCTTCTCCAGCCAAAGAACCAGGAAAGGGGCAACCTACCAGGGCAGAACAGTCTTAGATAACAGTTGTACTACTCCAGCCAATCGCTACAGAAAAAACCGAGGCCATCTCTACCCTCCGCCAGCATAGGCTGAACGGGCAGCCTAGCACTCCTCCCCACTGCCTGGGTGGTATCAAAGAGGGCCACGTGCGGAACTAGGACTCTCACTACCACACAGTGATAATGAAGTCCCCTGTCATGGTGTCAGTGGAGGGCACGTGGGCAGCAGTAACAAGTCACTCTTCCCACCTGGGTTAACAGCAAAGGCCAAGGTGGAGGGGGTGGTGTGTGTGTGTGTGTGTGTATGTGTGTGTGAACTTTCACTCCCAGCTAGTAGTAACAAGGTTCTACTCTTTCCCATCAGCATAGAGCCAAAGGAGCTCTGCTTAAACAGAGGTGTTAAATAAGATCCAGAGTCTTATTGAATATAATACCTAAAATATCCAGAATACAATTTTTAAAATCACTCATTATACCAAGACCCCAGAAAATTTCAACTTGAATGAAAAAAGACAACAGATGCCAACATCAAAATGATACAGACATGGAAATTATCTGACAAGGATATAATAAAAATAGTTCAATGAGCAATTACAAATAATCTTAGAATAAATGATAAAAAGAATCTCTGCAAAGAAAAACTTTCACCAATTAAATAAAAGATATAATAAGGAACCAAATGAAAATTTTTGATCTGAAAAATACAATGATTAAAGCCAAAGAAACCTACGCTAAGACCCACCATAATCAACCTTCTGGAAACTAAAGATACTGAAAAAGTTTTTAAAGGAGAGAGAAGAAATATATTAGTGGAAAAAAATTCAAATAACAGCCAATTTCTCATCAGAAACTGTGGAATCAGGAAGGAATTGGCACATTTTTCAAGTGCTGGGGGGAAAAAGCAATTGTCAGCCCCAGATTCCTAACCTGGCAACGAAATTTTTCAGGAATGAAGGGGAAATCCAGACATCTCAGATGAAGAAAAACTAATAGAATTTGTCTCCAGCTGAACTACTTTTTAACAAATGGCTAAAGGAGGTTCTTGAAACAGAACATGATACAAGGCGGAGGTAGGATGCACAGGTTGGTCTCTGGAAGAAAAGAGCCTCTGGCTCCGAGAAGAGAAAGAGGTGGCTAAAGATACACGTTTGAGAGAAGATGAAGGAAACAGGCAGTTCGGTCTGAGGATGACTTTCTTCTCAGCCTGGGAGATAGCTCCCGCTGCATCTCCTGCTGCTGCTAAGTCGCTTCAGTCATGTTCGACTCTGTGCGACCCCATAGAGGGCAGCCCACCAGGCTTCTCTATCCCTGGGATTCTCCAGGCAGGAACACTGGAGTGGGTTGCCATTTCCTTCTCCAATGCATGAAAGTGAAAAGTGAAAGTGAAGTCGCTCAGTCGTGTCCGACTCTTGGCGACCCCATGGACCGTAGCCTACCAGGCCCCTCCGTCCATGGGATTTTCCAGCCAAGAGTACTGGAGTGGGTTGCCATGTCCTTCTCCAGGGGAGGTATCGCCTAAAGAGGGGATAAACCCAGCCAGCTCAAGGCGATGATGCTCAAGGGTTTGGGACGCGGAGAGCGAATACAGACACCAAAAAGACAGATGTTCAGGGAGTGTCAGGCGCTAAATCTGAAGCTGTCCATCTCGCTAGTCAAAAGGTGTAATATAATATATTGACCACCAGGTGGCGGTGTCTGTGGAAGCTCACGTATCCCATCGGCCCTGGCGCCCAGCGGAAGAAGGCGTGGACGTGACTCTCTGGCTCCCCTCGCCTCTACTCTCCTATCCCCACTGACGTTGGACAACAAAGATGGCGGCAGGAACGAGCAATTACTGGGAAGGTGAGGGGAGACCTCCTTGTACGACTTGCCAAGGGGCAGAGGGGCTGAGTAAGGACGGGTCTTGGCGGAGGCAGCAGAGGGAAGAGCCTGGCCTCCAGAGCGGCTGAGTTGAGGGGTAGGGCTGGTCTACAGAGAGTCCTCGGGCCTGGGAGTTGTAGAAACCGTACGGTCTGGGGAGGAGGCTGACCTGATCGACAGCGGGACCTGGGGCAGGTGTTGGGCAGAGAAGGCTGAGCCGCGGCCGACAGAAAGAGGGTCTGATTCTCCGGAGGAGAGCTGGGCTGAGGCGGTAGCGGAACTTGGACGGAGGGGTCTGGGGTGTGAACTCAGAGGAAACGAGTGTCGAATCCAGAAGTCTGGAGGAGTCAGCGCCTTAGAGTTGAGGTCGCTGTTGGACAATTGAGTAGGAAAAGAGAAAGGAGGAACTTGTCGGTCCGGTCCATCGAGGGAAGTTGTATGAGCGGAATGACTCCCTCCTGTCGGGTCCCCTTGGCAGCTTCGGGCTGGGACTTCGGGCTGGGATTGGGTGGCGAGTCGCGTTTTAAGGCAGAGGAAATAACTTTACCCTCTGCTCCGGAGATCGGTTTTGTTAAAAAGAGAAAGTTGAGAGAATCAATGTGAATTGTAATGATTGCATCTGCTATACCTCTTCTACCAAAAAAAAAAAAAAACCATCTTGTGACTTGACAAGTACGTTTATTTAATTCCTGAAAATATGATTCGATAAAGTGGTCTCAGGTAAAACTCATTTCTGAACCATGATGATGAACAGAGATCAGAGAAGGCTCACCTTTTTTTTTTTTTAAATTGTCTCTTTGGTCTTCTGCAAAATATAATAGAAACTACTCTCCGAAACCCCTTTCCTTTTTAACCTATTTAATAACAGAATTGTCACAATCAGCCTCTTGGTCTAAAATACTTCATTCTAAGTTCATGAGTACTTGGCTGTCATACTTTGAATATGCTCTTACTTGATACTTTATACTGCTGCTGCTAAGTCTTGTCAGTAGTGTCCGACTCTGTGCGACCCCACAGACGGCAGCCCACCAGGCTCCCCCGTCCCTGGGATTCTCCAGGCAAGAACACCGGAGTGGGTTGCCATTTCCCTCTCCAATGCAGGAAAGTGAAAAGTGAAAGGGAAGTCGCTCAGTACTAGAGAAGACAATTACTAATTACAGAGAAGTGTGCTAATAGTTTAAAACGTATTAAAATGCTTATTTGAAATGTGTGTGCTAGCTAGAAAATATTTTTAAATTATGTAGAGGTGGTTATTGGTATCTTTAGTCATTAGGCTATACTGTTTTGAAGCATCGTGCTATAATAATTATAGCAGCTTATCTTTTTGTTGAGTATACTTGCTTTACAGTGTTGTGTTCGTTGCTCTTGTACAGTGAAGTGCATCAGCTGTGTGGATACATCTATCCCGTCCCTCTTGAACTCCCCCCGCCTCTCCCATCCCACCCATCTAGGTCATCACAGAGCAGGAGCTGAGCTCCCTGTGCTGGGGCTCCCTGTTCCCACGAGCTATTTTAGGCATCTCTCTCTCTAGTCACTAAGTCTGTGTCCGACTCTTTGGACCCCATGGATTGTACCTGCCAGGCTCCTCTGTCCATGGGATTCTCCAGGCAAGAATACTGGAGTGGGTTGCCATTTCCTTCTCCAGGGGATCTTCCCAACCCAGGAATCGAACCCAGGTCTGCTGCATTGCAGGCAGATTCTTTACCAACTGAACTATGAGGGAAGCCCAATTTTTTTTTTTTTTTTAAGTAGTGTATTTATGTCAAACCTAATCTCCCAGTTCATCCCACCCTTCCCACCTGCCTCTGTGTCCAGCAGGTTTCTTCCCTGTGTCTATAGTTCTGTGCCAGGTGCTTTAAATACATGATTAGTAATGCATAGAAAAACTCTGAAGGTAAAGATTTATAAAGCAAAAAGCTGAGATTTGTAGGTTAAATCGATTGTGAATAAATCTCAGAGCCAGTTCTCAGAGAACTTTAGGCTGAGCTGAGATTGTGACGTTTAGTCTCTGGGAAAATGTACTTCACTGTATTACCTGCATGGCGCTTCCTACATCTGGTTGCTGGTTAGTGTATTGAAATGTGTTTTATATTCTTATTCCTGAAAGATGAGATGTTTATACTATGTGTTCTATATTCCAGTAGTTTTATTTTGACCTCTACTTCATCATGAATGAAAGTACTCATTTCTAGATAAGAGTTACTGGACTGGCTTCTCTCACTCAACTTAGATGCCAAACTATTACATGATGCCAGTTTCTCTCCATGTATGTTTTCTTCTGTTCGCTTCAAACTTATGCTCTTATTTCTGTCATACTTAGAGTTGACCTTGTCGGTAGCACATTGTTCATTTACTGTTAAACTCAGCCTCTTCAAATATCTTTCAGTAAGCTTGTCGAAAGATAGTTTTTTAAATCTTTGTCAGTGATTTTTTTCTCTCTAACAATCACTCACTCTGTTGTTAAGAATTTCATAAATTTCATAAGCCTAGTAAAGCTTTGACACTTAAAGAGATAGGATAATCCCTGTCAAAAATAGTGATGGTTTCTTTTTTATAAAATTAGCTGGTAAATGGATACAGTGCTGGTCATAAACCATATTCAGTTCCTTTGGTGATTTGTTCTCTTCTGTTTTCCCCTGAGTTACAAAATTTTAGTTAACTGCTATAGAAATAATTTCAGGGACGTTAGAACAACATTCATTGTCTAGCTGTCTTTAGGATAAAGCCGAAAATTTGCATGTCCCACTATTTCTCCCCTTTTTGCCTCATCTGAAGTTTAATAAGTGACAGTGTGTTTCCATGGGTAAGTGTTTGGTTCGCATCTTCTAGTACTCTAGATGTATGATCGTCTTCATAGTTTGTTTTCTTCAGAAGCTTTGTGTTGTTTATAGGACTTTTTGTGTCTAATTATTTGCTTTTGTAATTTTGTTAAAGATCTCAGGAAACAGGCTCGACAGCTGGAAAATGAACTTGACCTGAAACTAGTTTCCTTCAGTAAACTATGTACAAGTTACAGTCACAGCAGTGCCCGAGATGGAAGACGCGACAGGTATAGGTACTACCAGATTCTCTCTCTTTTGCCTTATAGTTATATAATATTTTTAAAGCATTAAAAAAAATAAAGTAAAATATATCTCTGTAACTTGGTCTGTTGGTGAATTTTTGGTGGTTTTTAAAGTGATTTATAAAAATTATTAATTCTAGAGACTGACATTTATTTGGAATCCTTAGACAAAAATTGTGTTGGTATCAGGAGGGAAATGCTAAGGTTTAAGAATGAGTTCATCAGAAGTAAATTTCTGTTTCATCCCGTATAAGGAAATGTTGCTTTGCCCACGTTGTGCTTCTTACATTTTCTGATTGCTAAATGGATCTGAGGGACTACTCAAATGCAAAGTATACCTACTGCTATTCTGGTGTTTTAGAATTAATCTAATGCAGTGTATATGTCCTCACTGTTAATGATCCAAGCTATTTTAAATTTTGGTTCTTTTTTTTTTTTTTTGTATTGGGGTATATCTGATTAACAGTGTTATGATGATTTCAGGTGAACAGTAAAGAGACTCAGCCATACATATACATGTATCCATTCTCCCCCAAGCTCCCCTCGCATCATCCAGGCTGCCACATAACATTGAATAGAGTTCTCTGTGCTATTCACTAGGTCCCTGTTGGTTATCCATTTTAAATATAGCAGTGTGTACATGTAATGTTTGTTCTTTTTTGAGAAACTGGTATACTGCTCTTTGAACAGATGTAAATGTAGTCTTATCTTTGAATCTCACTTTAGGTCATCCACTTATTTAAAAAAATATTAGGAAATACTTAAGACAGGAAGATAGAAGGGATAACATAATGGATCCCTGTGTGACTATCTCCCACTTTAAGAAATAATCATTATCAGTTCATTTGAAGCCCCTGATGGCATCCCATTTTCTCCCTCCCTATAATCTCCATATGTTTTTACTACGTATATTTGTGTTCCTGAACGATTCATAATGGTTACTTTTTAACTTGCTTTTTTGTTTAACATTATTTAAAAAAAAAAATTTATTTATCTTTGGCTGTGCTGGGTCTTCGTTGCTGCATAGGCTTTCTCTAGTTGTGGCAAGTTGGGGCTACTCTTCGCTGCAGTGCTGGGGCTTCTCTTGTTGTGGAGCACGGGCTCTCGGGCACTTGAACTTCAGTAGTTGTGGCTCCCAAGCTCTAGAACAGAGACTCAGTAGTTGTGGCACATGGGCTTAGTCGATGTTACTATTGTAATTGTTTGGGGGCACCGCAAACTACACCCTTGTAAGATGGCAGAGTTAATCAATGTGTGTGTTCTGACTCCTCCATGGACAGGTCGTTCTCCCTTTTCTTTCCCTCTCCTCAGGCCTTCCTATGCCTTGAGACACAACAATATTGAAATTAAACCAATTAATAATTCTACAGTGACCTCTAAGTGTTCAAGTGAAAGTGTCTGTCACTTTAAATCAAAAGCTGGAAATGATTTTAAGCTTGGAAAGGAATTCATACTGAAAATCGAGATAGGTCAAAGGCTAGGCTAAACAACCAAGTTCTGAACACAAAGGAAAAGCTCTTGAAAGAAGCTTAATGCTGCTGCTCCCGGAAGCACACAAATGATAAGAGAGTGAACAGCCTCACTGCTCATACAGAGAAAGTTTTAGTGGTCTGAACAGATCAAACCAGCCACAGCATTCCCTGAAGCCAGAGCCTAATCCAGAGCAAAGCACTAACTCTGTCCAGTTCTGTGAAGCTGAGAGGGGAAGCTGCAGAAGCTAATCGAGGTTGGTTTGTGAGGTTTAAGGAGAGAAGACATCCCTATAACGTCAGAGAGCAAGGAGAAACCACAAGTGCTGATATATTCATAGAAGTTGTAGCAAGTTATCTAGCGGATCCAGCTAAGGGAATTAATGAAGGTGGTGACATTAACTAGCAGGTTTTCAATATAGATGATACAGCTTTCTATTGAAAGGTGTCATCTAGGACTTTCATAGTTAGAAGTTGATGTCTGAAAGCTTCAAAGGACAGATTTACTCTCTTGTTAGGGGCTAATGCAGCTGATGACTTTAAGTTGAAGCCATTGACCATTAACCATTTCAGAAATCCTAGGGCCCTTAAAGATTGTGCTAGATCTGCTCTGCCAGTGCTCCATAAATTGAACAACAAAGCCTGGATGATAACACATGTGTTTACAACAGAATATTTTAAGCCCACTGATGAAACCTACCCTTCCGAAAAAGATTCCTTTCAAAATATGACTGCACACTGACAATGCACCTTGTTCACCCAGGAGCTCGCATGGAGATGTACAGTGAGGTTGATGTTATTTTCATGCCTGTGTTAGTGTCCGTTCTGTAGCCCATGGATCAAGGAGTAATTTCAACTTTCAAGTCTTATTACTGAAGAAATAATAAATAATGGAAGCCGCTATCTATCTATCTTCCTGTCTTAAGTATTTCCTAATATTTTTTTAAATAAGTGGATGGCCTAAAGTGAGGTTCAAAGATAAGACTATATTTACATCTGTTCAAAGAGTAGTATACCAGTTTCTCAAAAAAGAACAAACATTACATGGCTTCCACAGATAGTGCTTCTTCTGATAGGTCTGGACCAAGTCAACTGAAACCCTTCTAGAAAGGATTCACCATTCTAGATGCCATTAAGAGCATTAAGATCACAGGAAGAGGTCAAAATAATGTTACCAGGTATTTGGAAGAAGTTGATTCCAACCCTCATGGATAACTTTGAGGGGATTCAAGACTTCTGTGGAGAAAGTAACTGCGCATGTGGTGGAAATAGCAAGAGAATTAGAAGTTAGAGTTAGAAGTGGAGTCTGAAGCTGTAACTGAACTGCCACAGATGATAAGTTATTTCTTATATATATTTACAGATAGATATAGATACAGATACATGTATACATATGGATATATATGGGCTTCCCCGGTGGTAAAGAACCTGTCTGCCAGTGTAGGAGACATAAGAGATTTGAGTTCAATGCCTGGGTCAGAAAGATCCCCTGGAGGAGGGCATGGCAACCCACTCCAGTATTCTTGCCTGGAGAATCCCATGGACGGAGGACAGACAGGCTATAGTCCATGGGATTGCAAAGAGTCGGACTTGAGTGAAGCAACTTAGCAAGCGCACATGCATGGATATATTTGTGTGTGTGTGTGTCTAAGTTTCTTATAGATAAATGGTTTCTTGAGATAGAATCTACTTCTCCTGGTGAAGATGCTATGAAGATCGTTGAAACGACAACAAAGTATTTAGAATATTACATAAACTTAGTTGATAGAGCAGCAGCAGCAATTGAGAGAATTGACTCCAGTCTTGAAAGAAGTTCTGCTGTGGGTAAAATGCTGTCAAATAGCATCGCATGCTGTAGAGAAATCGTTCATGAAGAGTCAGTTCAACAATTTCAGTGTTGTCTTATTTTTTAAAATTGCCACAGCCACCCCAGCCTTTACCAGCCACCACCCTAGTCAGTCAGTAGCTATCAGTATCAAGGCAAGACCCTCCATCAGCAAAAAGATTACTCCCTGAAGACTCAGGTGATGGTTAGCATTTTAAAGCCATAAAGTATTTTTAAATTCCAGTGTGTACATTGTTTTTTTTTTTAAGAATAATACTATTGCATACTTAACAGATTACAGTAAAGTGTTAACAACTTTTATGTGCACTGAAAAACAAAAAAATTAGTGTGATTCACTTTATTGAAATGCTTGCTTTATTGTGGTGGTCTGGAACTAAACCCACAGTATCTCTGAGGTATACTTGTACTTTTATGACTCCTTTAAAGGGGGAAACTATTTGAAAACATTCCATCAGAAATTCTACAACAAATTGAGGATGAGTTTGTGGGGTTACTTCACTCTCACTGTCCCTTTTAACAAGAAACCTAGGGCCATGGGGATCCAGTGCATCTTAAAGCATTTGTTGCCCAGATTGAAAGCACATCATAATGAATAAACTCAGTGATGCCCAGAATTTTTCTTCCAGGAGTTATTTTTTTTACTTTCTGTGTTTTGAGAACTATGTGGTCTGTGAATCACCACATACTTATGAAATGCATTACATTTAACTGAGTCTCAGTATTGTGGAGAGGATATTTCCCTCATTTCCCTGGACTCATACCTCCCTGAGGTGGTGAATGTAGAGATTGCCTCCTCATTCATTCAGCAAGGATTTTAATGAGCATCTGCCATGTGCCAAGCACTGTTCTAGGTGGTAGGCTTGTATCTGTGAACAAGATAGAGGCAGTTTTCTTCCTGATGGAGCGTACATCATTGGCCCATTGTTCTTTTTCATATATCTGGTAGGGGAGGATCTGCATTAGTAGTGTATAAAGTATTTCCCCTGGGCACATTCTAAGAGATAACCATGGAACCTTGGGTTGACTCTGACACGTAATAAAGAATGAGATATTTTAAGGTGAATGAATTAAAATTTTAAAGAAAAATTTGGACCTAAGCATCCTAAATTGAAAATCCTCCTTATTAGCTACTTTTTGGCTATTTCACTGTTTGTTACTGTTGCTGTAAATGTGTATGTAGAAAAGAGAAAGAGCCAAGGTCAATTTTGCCATTTAAAAAAGAAGTGTTAGTGTTAGTTGCTCGTGTCTGACTCTCTGACCTCATGGACTGTAGCCCACCAGGCTCCTCTGTCTCTGGAATTCTCCAGACAAAAATACTGGAATGGGTTGCCATTCCCTTCTCCAGGGCATCTTCCCAACCCAGAGATTGAACCCGGGTCTCCTGCATTGCAGGCAGATTCTTTACCGTCGAGCTACCAGGGAAGCAAACTGATGAAGCAACTGCCCCAGGGCAAGACAAAGTCTTAGTAAGAGTGGAGAACATAGTCATTGTTTGGTATTTATCTGTGTTCAGTGTAAATAAGACCAGTATTGAGCTGCTGCTAAGTTGCTTCAGTTGTATCCGACTCTGTGCGACCCCATAGACAGCAGCCCACTAGGCTCCTCTGTCCCTGGGATTCTCCAGGCAAGAACACTGGAGTGGGTTGCCATTTCCTTCTCCAATGCATGAAAGTGAAAAGTGAAAGTGAAGTCGCTCAGTCGTGTCCGACTCCTAGTGACCCCATGGACTGCAGCCTACCAGGCTCCTCCATCCATGGGATTTTCCAGGCAAGAGTACTGGAGTGGGGTGCCATTGCCTTCTCCGAGTATTGAGCTACAGCTGCTTATATGATAATATATACCACTTGGGGACTTAATGAAGGTTAATGGTTTTTCAGAAGAGACAGAAACTTTCAAGACATTTGGTTTTAGAATTTGAATCTGTCAAACATAAGTTTCACTTGTAAAAATTATGTTTGACTTTCCAGACTTTAGAAGACAGTTCAATACATTTTTGCAAAGCAAAACAAAAGTAATTATATAATCTAAGAGGAAATGTAAAAGATTGATATTAAAACTTCCCTGCCAGACGTAGCTATCTTTATTAGACTTGAAGCCAATTCCTGATTATTTAATATTATTTACCCAGTTTGTGGATTGTTTAAATCTCAATTTTATTTCATTTTGGAAAGAGTCATGGAAGGAAGATAGAACTTAGAGGAAAAAATTTAAAGATTATTTCTCACAGATCTAACGTAATCTCTCTAATACATTTATGGCTCCTCTCACATGCTGTATTATGTAGTTCTGCAGTTTTATTTCACATAATTTGTTCCTTCAGATCCAGCATTTAATTAGGCACTGTCATAGCTTAAGTTATTTTAGTTTGGGAAACAGGAAGCAAGCATTTAGAATTTCTTTGCATTATTAAGATTGGGACAGTCGTACATTCAATTTTATTTAATACTGAATTTAATATTCAGGATGTGTGATCTTTACAAGAAAACTTTAATAAAAATTACATTTTTTTATGAAACAAAAAGAATGTCTCAGGGGTTCCACTTGACCTTTTTAAAAATAATTACCTTATCATTTTAAGTATATTTTAAAGGATTAGGTTTAAGTAATAGATTCTCTTTATTTGAACTTGTTTTTAGCTCTGACACAACACCCCTTTTAAATGGATCAAGCCAAGACAGAATGTTTGAAACTATGGCGATTGAGATTGAACAGCTTTTGGCAAGAGTGAGTACCTTCTGTTAAAGGATTATTTTCCTAGTAACTGTACTTGTTAGGTATGGTACCAGATGATATTAATGCAGACATATTTATTGAAATTACCCTTTCATTCAAGATGTGTGCCTCCCCAGGCCACTTGAGTTTTGATAACGGCCATTCCAAGGTCCTATTTTATTAGCCCTTTTGGGTTATTTTGGGGAAATACCAAATCCTTACATGCTGTCTCTTGTTTTTATTTTTTTGCTGTTAGCCAGAAGGGCATATAGGCATTTAATTTGCTTTTATCTCTTTATCGTGCTTTCTGAAATGTTTGTATGGGTTTTCTTTCTTTCCTTTTTTTCTGTTTTAGCTTACAGGAGTAAATGATAAAATGGCAGAATACACCAACAGCGCAGGTGTGCCCTCCTTGAATGCAGCGCTGATGCACACGTTACAGCGACATAGAGACATACTGCAGGTAATACATTGGGCTTGAGATTTTTATGTCATCATAAGAGGCTTTTGAGTTTTCTTTACTCCATGAAGAGAACATGTACACATGTATTTAGGAGAACAAAGGGAAAAATCTTCCAAGAGGGTAGATGCTGTGCTATGGAAGTTTGTCCTGTTTTGCTTTTTTTTTTCTTGTTACTATAAAATTCTAAAAATGTTTATTAGCTCTGTCTTTTGCCTGGTAAAACTGAATCATATTCATCAGTCGGTAAGTATGTTACTGCTGTGGGAGATCTTGCTACCCAGCTGAAGCAGTGAAGTAGCCAGTGGTCACACATAAGCAGTCATGATGGTTTCTAGTATACTTTCATCAGGCTTTGAAGATAGCAGGGAAGAGAAGTAATTTGCTATATTTAATGTATTGTTTGAGAAAAATATTAAAAGTATACCAATGAAACAAATAAACTCCTAAAAGATTTACATGGGAGGGTGCTGAAAATATAGTAGTACAAATAGGAAGGCAAATTTTTTAATACTGAAAAAATCCAGTCATTTCTAATTTTTAAAACTCATGTTAAAAATAGAAATAGAATACTTTATTTACCTAGTACAGAAATGTGTACATCAGATTAAAATCTATCATCTTGCTTAATAATAAAGTAGTAAAAGCTTTCCCATTAAAAAAAAAGAAGACAAGGATACCCCATAGTCCCCACAGATATCTATTTAACATTGTGTGGAAGTTGTTTGTAGTTCAATTACACAGTAAAAAGAACAAGATATAAATACTGAAAAGGGGGACGAAAATCTGTATTCTGTACTGGTGATAAGATTATATAGCTAATATAATCAAGAAAACTAAACAAAAATTAGAAAAAAATTCAATCAGTTGATGACTTGCAAAATTAATATATAAAGCAAGCAGTTTTCTTATACACAAACAATAACCTGTTAGAAAGAACAGTGGAAGAAACTGAAAGTTTTATGTATAATAAGAATGTATAGGAAGGACTTACATATATAAAGTTCTCCTGAGGAGCATAAAAGATTTCTCTCTAAATCAGCCTATCCATTGAATGTTCCCTGGTAACTCAGTTGGTAAAAAATCCGCCTGCAATGCAGGAGACCTTGGTTCGATTCCTGGGTTGGGAAGATCCGCTGGAGAAGGGAAGGCTACACAATCCAGTATTCATGGGCTTCCTTTGTGGTTCAGCTGGTAAAGAATCTGCCTGCAATGCAGGAGACCTGTGTTCGATCTCTGGGTTTGGAAGAGCCCTTGGAGAAGGGAAAGGCTACCCACTCCAGTATTCTGGCTTAGAGAATTCCTTAGACTGTATAGTCCATGGGGTCGCAAAGAGTTGGACACAACTCAGAGACTTTAACTTTCACTGAATGTTATCCCAATGGAAATAACAGGGTTTTTCTTGTTTGCTTCATTTTTTTAAAAAATGGCAAAATGCCACCAAAGTTTATTTGAGATTATAGTCATACAAAAATAACCAAGAAGAAAACATGTGAAGATGAAGGTAAGTGGTAAAAGATACCTAGTTCTACCACAGATTAAAACCTGTTAAGAATCTAGAATAATGAAGACCATTTGATTCTGGGAAAAAATTAGATCAATAGAATACAACAGAGTTCATATATAGACCCAAATATGCATGAAAATTTAGTTTCTGAGAAAGGTACTATTTTGAATCAATGGGGAAAAAAGAGATTATAAAATAAATAGAGTTGTTACAACTGGCTAATTTCTGGCAGGGGAGGGGAGGGGGGAAGCACTCAATTTCTATCTCATTCCTCCTATCTAGAGTAAATTCCAAATGGGTCAAAGATTTATATGTAGAAAAAGAAACTATAAAATTTCTTGGTGGTTGAAATTATACATTTCAGGGTAGTAAAGGACTTTCCTGCTGCTGCTGCTGCTGAGTCACTTCAGTCGTGTCCAACTCTCTGCAACCCCACAGACAGCAGCCCACCAGACTCCCCCATCCCTGGGATTCTCCAGGCAAGAACACAGGAGTGGGTTGCCATTTCCTTCTCCAGTGCATGAAAGTGAAAAGTGAAAGTGAAGTCGCTCAGTCGTGTCTGACTCTTAGTGACCCCATGGACTGCAGCCTACCAGGCTCCTCTGTCCATGGGATTTTCCAGGCAAGAGTACTGGAGTGGGGTGCCATTGCCTTCTCCGAAGGACTTTCCTAAGCAAGACCTATTACCAGAAACTTTAACAAGTGATACAGAGATACACTGATAGAAATAAGAAAAAGGGAACCCAATAGAAAAGTGGGAAAAGGACTTAAACTTATTTACAGGAAATGAGTGGCCAAATTCATAAAAAGATGGTCAGCCACATTCTCAAATGAAAAAATGCAAATCAAAATGAGATAAAATTTTTCACCTGTCAGATTAGGAAATACTGAACCATTTGTAACCCATTTATGTCAAGAGTGCAGAAAAATAGACACTCTTCTATTTTCTGGAAATGTAAGTTGTAGCCTTTCTAGAAAGCATTTTAGCACTATCCAAATTTTTGTGTAAGATTGTTTGACCCAGTTATTCTACCAGGCATTTACCCTTTAAATATACCTAGAGAGTACAGTAAAATATATACACAGCTTGTTTATTGAAGCTGTTTTTAACAGCCAGAAAAAGGAAAAAAAAGGTAGCTAAATTGTTTATCGTAGGGAATTTATTAAATTACAGTAGTGGTGGCGCTAGTGGTAAAGAATCCACCTGCCAACACTGGAGACACAAGAGACCCTAGTTTGATCCCTGGATTGGGAAGATCCCCTGGAGGAGGGTGTGGCAACCCACTCCAGTATTCTTTCCTGGAGAATCCCATGAACAGAGGAGCCTGGCAGGCTACAGTCCATGGGGTAGCAAAGAGTCAGGCACAACTGAAGCAACTTAGCACTTAGCATGCAGTCATAATTTAAAAACTACATATTAAATTTAAAAAAATATAGATTCAGTTTGCTAATAGGGAAAGATTACTTGATATTTTATGAACTTAGAAGATTACAGCAGACTATGAGTTTTTTTTAGCATAAATGAAAGAAATAATAAACTTGTATACGCAAAAACATATTTCCTGAAAGAAACTGAAAGAAAAGGTGCTCTTTTAGTTCATGGTGCCCCACGTGCATGTATTGTTTTTGCTTCTAAAGGATCAATAGGGGCTCTCTGGGAGGTGGGATTATGTTTTTTTATCTTTTTAATATATTTATCTGAATTTTTAAAAGCAACGAATATTCCTTAATAACTTAAAAATATGGTAGAAAAAAGGAAATATTCTAAAATTATTTTATTCTTTACGATTCTCTTCATTTGATTGGTTTAGAAATAACTTTCTGCAGGAGTTCCAAAATGATGAAATTTGAAAATAAGCCCCATTGGGTACACTAATGAGTAGAAAGAGCTTCCGAATTTTTATCCTAGGCTATTTGAAGTTATTTTATCTGAGGATTATTTTTTCTTTACAATTCTGCCCTGTAAGACAGGGTATGAGAGGATACACAGGATGGTGATCTGATGGCACTATTACCCTCGTGCCAGGCTTCCCAGGTGGCACTCTAGTGGCAGAGAACCTTCCTGCCAGTGGAGGAGATGGAGGAGACCTGGGTTTGATTCCTGGGTCGGGAAGATCCCCTGGAGGAGGGCATTACAACCCACTCCGGTATTCTTGCCTGGAGAATCCCATGGGCAGAGGAGCCTGGCAGGCTGTAGTCCAATGGGTTGCAAAGAGTTGGACAAGACTGAAATGATTTCACAAACACACGTACATACATACAACTGAAGTGACTACACACACACACACCACACCACACATACATACACCACAACCACCACCCCTCTGGTGCCAAACTGTTTTCATTTGAAAAAAGTTGGTCACTCTTTGGGAAACTGGTTATAATGGCATTTTTACGTCTTGACAATTAGATTTCTCAAATAGCGGTTTTCTTGACAGAGATTTGTAGTATAACAATACATAACTGGCTCAGTAAGGTAAAAGTTTATGTTGAGACTGGATATTAATTTATTGCAGGATTATACACATGAATTCCATAAAACCAAAGCAAACTTTGTGGCAATACGGGAAAGGGAGAATCTCATGGGATCAGTACGAAAGGATATTGAGTAAGTTACCTTTTATATTATTTTGTAGGGTGTTTACTTAGAATTAGATTGAAAGTGTATCCATGATTAACAACAAATTGAGTAGCAGAACCATGATTTAGATTTCAGGGTTTCTATTTCGCATTTCATCGTTCTTTAAACATTGCTGCTCCAATATGGTCCTAATCTACTTTGCTGATCTTATCTCCAGCTTACCCTAGTTTTATCATTGACTCTTGCCAACCTTGACTTTCCTGTCTTAATTCAAAGTCCAGTTCAGATGATGTCTTTGTGAGTTTTCCTCTGATTGCCTCCTACCCACCTTGAGCATTATGTTAATAACATCACCAATAACCAAAGGTCTCTGTGTTTCCCTTCCTCATGACCCTTTCTGTCCCTCTACCCTCTCCCTTACCACAACAATTACATACTTAAGTAGCTGTTAGAGTAGCCTTTACTGCCCCCGAATCCTAAATCTGTTTTTTCCAGGTTTTATACAGACTCATAGCTTTATGTCAAATTATTTAAGGACTCCCAGCATTTTTATGCTGCTCTTAATCCATAATTTTTTACTGTGTTCTTTTCCTCCCTCCCTTTACCTCACCTTTAATAAT
Source organism: Bison bison bison (assembly GCF_000754665.1). Classification (NCBI taxonomy): domain Eukaryota; kingdom Metazoa; phylum Chordata; class Mammalia; order Artiodactyla; family Bovidae; genus Bison; species Bison bison. Next base: position 2,473,291 of record NW_011495033.1, on the reverse strand, counting down.
ATAGCATTTTATACACAGTTTCGATTTTTTTTTACAGCTGTTCTTGACTGACAAGGTCAGATCCATTGGGCATCTGATTAAAGCTGCAGTCTTCCCACTTTTAGGCCATCTGTTGAGACCTTTCCTTGTCTCACTTATGGTATTTAGGTTTCATAAGTATGGTACTCATGATTCATGAGCTGTGATGTGTACTGCCATCTTATGAACTGTACATTTCATGTGTACTCTGACAAACATTACCTTGGAGTTCCTTTATTTTGTTGTAACAGTAAGACAGTTTTACAGCACAAACCACTTAATATTCATTCTATTCAAAATTTTTGTCCAAAACTCTAAACCCAGAATTGTCCAGTCATCAGTTATGTTTTTACCTCCAGAAATTATGTTGGAAAATTAATTTTTATTGTTTGTCTCTGTTTTATCTGTTTTTCTTACATTTAGTCATATGTACTTTGTATAACATATAGGAGTAAAGAAAATGAAACATTTTTGCTGTATTTGGAATTTTATATTATTATTAGTTCTCAGGCACATGTAGGTCTTGTCTAGTTTCTTTATAATCTGTATACATATATATCTTAAAGAATGCATTGAGAACCAGTGTAACAGACAGCCTTTAATGTATAGTCATTTAGCTACCACACAATTTGTGGGAATTGCTAGACTATATTCCAGTGTAATAACTTGTTTTCTTAAAGTTTATCATGAAAGAAACATGTTCATCCATTTGCTAAACTATTTCTTGATTACTGTTAGATAATATGTCAGTTGCAGTAGCAGGTAGAAATGAAAAGATTAACTTGGCCCTTTAGATGCTGGAGGGGAGTAAGCACATATTCAAATTAGTATAATATATGGCAAAATATAGTTAATGAGATGAGATATAGTAGTAATACACTCTGTGGATCACTATTAAATTAGAGAAAGTAATACACTGTGTGGATCATGACAAACTGTGAAAAATTCTTAGAGATGGGACTACCAGACCACCTGACCTGCCTCTTGAGAATTCTGTATGCAAGTCAAGAAGCAACAGTTAGAACTGGACCTGGAACAACAGACTGGTTCCAAATTGGGAAAGGAGTACATCAAGGCTGTGTATTGTCACCCTGCTTATTTAACTTATATGTAAAGTACATCATGAGAAATGCTGGGCTGGATGAAGCACAAGCTGGAATCAAGACTGCTGGGAGAAATATCAATAACCTCACATATGCAGATGATACCACCCTTATGGTGGAAAGTGAAGGAGAACTAAAGAGCCTCTTAATGAAAGTGAAAGAGGAGAGTGAAAAAGTTGGCTTAAAACTCAACATTCAGAAAACTAAGATCATGGCATCTGGTCCCATCACTTCATGGGAAACAGATGGGGAAACAGTGGAAACAGTGACAGACTTTATTTTGGGGTGCTCCAAAATCACTGCAGATGGTGTCTGCAGCCATGAAATTAAAAATGCTTGCTTCTTGGAAGAAAAGTTATCACCAACCTAGATAGCATATTAAAAAGCAGAGACATTACTTTGCCAACAAAGATCCGTCCAGTCTAAGGTATGGTTTTTCCAGTAGTCATGTATGGATGTGAGAGTTGGACTGTGAAGAAAGCTGAGCGGTGAAGAATTGATGCTTTTGAACCGTGGTGTTGGAGAAGACTCTTGAGAGTCCCTTGGACTGCAAGGAGATCCAACCAGTCCATCCTAAAGGAAATCGGTCCTGAATATTCTGAAAGGACTGATGCTGAAGCTGAAACTGCAGAACTTTGGCCACTTGATGCAAAGAACTGACTCATTGGAAAAGACCCTGATGTTGGGAAAGATTGAAGGCAGGAAGAGAAGGGAATGACAGAGGATGAGATGGTTGGATGGCTTCACCCACTTAATGAACAGGAGTTTGAGTAAACTCCAAGAGTTGATGATGGACCAGGAGGCCTGGTGTGCTGCAGTCCATGGGGTCGCCAAGAGTTGAACGTGAACTAAACGACTGAATTGAGTGACTGATAGTACTAATAACTGATATTTAAGATTTTTTTCCTGCAATTACTGCTTTTTCATATATTATCTCTTTTTTGGCTTCATATAATCATCTGGTCCCATCACTTCATGGCACATAGATGGGGAAACAGTGGAAACAGTGTCAGACTTTATTTTGGAGGGCTCCAAAATCACTGCAGATGGTGATTGCAGCCATGAAATTAAAAGACGCTTATTCCTTGGAAGGAAAGTTATGACTAACCTAGATAGCATATTCAAAAGCAGAGACATTACTTTGCCAACAAAGGTCCATCTAGTCAAGGCTATGGTTTTTCCAGTAGTCATGTATGGATGTGAGAGTTGGACTGTGAAGAAAGCTGAGTGCTGAAGAATTGATGCTTTTGAACTGTGGTGTTGGAGAAGACTCTTGAGAGTCCCTTGGACTGCAAGGAGATCCAACCAGTCCATTCTAAAGGAGATCGGTCCTGGGTGTTCTTTGGAAGGAATGATGCTCAAGCTGAAACTCCAGTACTTTGGCCACCTCATGCGAAGAG
>NW_011495033.1:2441174-2470670 GCF_000754665.1 Bison bison bison | reverse complement strand
GAAGGAATGATGCTCAAGCTGAAACTCCAGTACTTTGGCCACCTCATGCGAAGAGTTGACTCATTGGAAAAGACTCTGATGCTGGGAGGGATTGGGGGCAGGAGGAGAAGGGGACGACAGAGGATGAGATGACTGGATGACATCACCAACTCGATGGACATGAGTTTGAGTGAACTCCGGGAGTTGATAATGGACAGGGAGGCCTGGCATGCTGTGATTCATGGGGTCGCAAAGAGTCCGACACGACTGAACAACTGAACTGAACTGAATCTTTTGATATAGATATAAATTATTAGTCCCACTTTATAAAACTAGGTATTAGGAGTCTTGTTTGAGGTTTACTGGTTCATGGACTTCCCAGGTGGCTCAGTGGCAAAGAATCTGCCTGCCAAGCAGTAGACATGGTTTCAATCCCATTCCTGGGTTGGGAAGATCCCCTGGAGAAGGAAATGGCAACCCCCTCCAGTATTCTTGCCTGGGAAATCTCATGGACTGAGGAGCCTGGGTGGGTTCCGTGGGGTCGCAAAAGAGTCGGACATGACTGACCAACTAAACAACATTAGTCTTCCAAGTCCAGTGTGGTACTGGTTATATTGTGCAGCTTTCCCTGGTGTTTTCTTTCCTGCTGCGCTTTGCACATTAGAACCTGCCCTCAGGTCGTGGTTTACTTTAACGGCATGACCCCCTTTTGTCTCACTGCAGTATGTGTGCAGTTACTTGAATTTTTTTGTTGTGGTTCTTGATACTTTGTAAGTAAAGAACTGAAACATGAAAATGTTGGTAGTAATGATACAAAGCATTTTCTTGTAAATTGTAATGAACTCAAGCCAGGATAGAAATCCTGAAGTACTCCACAGTTGGCAGATCTGTAGCTTCCCTTTAGGGAAACATTCCCTTTCAGTGGCTTCCCTACCTCATGTGCTGTGTCGTAATCAATCAGGAGTATTAGTCCCACTTGGGGAAAATAAAGACAAGAGGAAATAATAGAGAAAGAAAGGAAAGGCTCTAAAAGCCCCTGCTTTTCTCATCTTTTACAGTACCCTCCCAAACCTCACTCTGCAAGATGGACGATACAAAGTTTCTTGAAGCCACTGTGTTCTTCCACACCCCATGACACTGCACATGCAATCCTTCCTTCCTGAAATAATCCTCCACTTTTTACAACTGTAAATTATCACTTGTTTTGTAGGGTATCCTTTATGGATTTTCTCTGCTTAAGAAGGTTTCTGTATTTCTCACAAGCTCTCTAATCTACCTTCTGCCTTATAGTAATGACTACTCTTTTCTTTTGTATATAAATATTATAGTATTTATGTAGTATTATAGTAATAGTTCCTATTACACTAAAATAAAATTAAATAATTTATGTACCTGTCTAAACTGTGAACAACTCATGACTAAGTAGCATGTTTTACTGTTAAAATGTGTGGTACCTAAGAGATGTTGAATAAATATTTGCTGAGGTAATGAATAAACAAATGAATGAATGTATATTCTCTTTTCATGTACTTTAGTGAGTTGGACTTTTTGGCAACTGGTACAAAATACACATTTTTAGAAGTTATCAAATGTATATATAAAATGTAAAAAAGGAAAAGTAAGATTTTTGTCTAAGAATGTTAGATTATTTTGGTGAAAGATAAATTCTTAAACTAGAAAGGCATGCATATTTATCTATCATAGATGCCGTTTTTAAAAGGAGATAAAAAGGATTATACATTTTAGTTGTATATGGAGAGGCTCAATTTGTCCACTTTGGATATTACTGGAGTAATCATTTAATCCTTTTTTATAGTGTCTGCCAACAAACGTTCTAAAATTTTCTTTCTTCTAGGTCATATAAAAGTGGGTCTGGAGTAAACAACAGAAGAACTGAACTATTTTTGAAAGAACATGACCACCTTCGAAAGTAGGTATTATTGAATAAATACATACTATGTGGTACATACTTATTAATTTATTTACACATATAGCAGACATTTTGTGCTGTTTATTATACTGAATGCTTTACCAGTGCTAATTCATTTAATCCTTCTAATGAAAGAATTACAACTTTTCTGACCGTAATTAGGAAAGATAGGATGCTATGAAATATATACACAAAAGTCTGCATTCACATTACTTATTTGTTAATGTAATTTGTAATGTATTAGTAACTGTGAGGAGAAGGCAATGGCACCCCACTCCAGTACTCTTGCCTGGAAAATCCCATGGATGGAGGAGCCTGCTAGGCTGCAGTCCATGGGGTTGCTAAGAGTCGGACACGACTGAGCGACTTCACTTTCACTTTTCACTTTCATGCATTGGAGAAGGAAGTGGCAACCTGCTCCAGTGTTCTTGCCTGGAGAATCCCAGGGACGGGGAGCCTGATGGGTTGCCATCTATGGGGTTGCACAGAGTCGGACACTACTGAAGCGACTTAGCAGTAACTGTGAAGTGAAGTTGCTCAGTCATGTCCGACTCTTTGCGACCCCATAGACTCTAGCCTACCATAGGCTCTAGCCTACAGGCTTCTCCATCCATGGGATTTTCCAGGCAAGAGTACCGGAGTGGGTTGCCATTTCCTTCTCCTGGGGATCTTCCCAACCCAGGGATCGAACCAGGGTCTCCCACATTGCAGGCAGACGCTTTACCCTCTGAGCCACCAGGGAAGCTGTAACTGTAATATGTCTTTTGTTACCTTAATGCTTGTTTCCTTTAGCAAGTCTATTGCTCTAATACTTTGTCTACTACTGTAGGTTAATAATAATATAGATACTGACTTATATTTGCATGGCCTTATACTACTTATATATGTCAAGAAGCTTTATAAAGGGTAATTAGCCATACATCAAATTCAAAGAAAATATCTTTTCTAAGAACTCAAAATACCTAAAAACTTGGATGAACTGTGTGTATGTGTATGTATATGTACACACACACACACAAGTACACACATATATAAAAATGAATATATATTTTTATTTTAAAATAAGCCACCATACTCTATTCCTGCTTCATCTAGTTTTCTTCTGAAATATACTGGTTTCTTTAATTATTTTCTTTGTATTTTATTATAGAACTTAAGGATCAGAAAATTACTTAAACTTTCTGAATTCGGCCTCTAAACACTTGAATAGCTAATAACCATGATAGTTAAATGATATGAATTATGCTTTTGTTGCTGAATGTCATAAATAAGTCATGTCCATATGAGCTTAATGTACTATTCAATTTACTTTTCTTTGAAGATCACCACTTTAAATATAAGCTGTTGAAATCAGAACATGGGAAGATCAAGACCATTTTAGTAGAACTCTGGCTACTTCTAGTGTCAGAAAGTTTTTAGTGTTTTTTTCTTAGAATGTTAAATATTATTGATTGGCACAAGGGGGCAGTCTTTCCTAGAGTAGCTTATAGTTACTTATAGCTTTGATAGTTCTTTTTGTATTTGATAAAGACCACCACAAAAGAATTTTGCATTATATCTGAAAGTATATTAATATATTCTTTGGGTACAAAGTAAGGAATAGGATACTCAAGTAGCACAAAAATAAAGATGAGCTTGCATTAACATTTTTATATTCATCAACCCCAAAATAAGTTAAACAGAAATGCAGTTGTTTACTTTAAGGATTATTTGATGCTGAAAAGAGTTTATCAGTTGTAAATTAATATTCTTTATTTCGGAACACATGGTCATAAATTTTATATGAAAATTTTTACTTTTGCGTTCATTAGTAATTCAAAGAAAACCCTTCCCACTGTCCATTTTACAGGGGGAAAAGTACATTAATTTAGGGTCACACAGCTTAAATGATGTATTTAGGGTTATAAAAAATAGCAGTAAGATTGGCTATTAAAAGGTATTTTCCATTTTTGTTTCTCAGGTGATTTTATGTAGGATATGTGAAGTGAAGTCGCTCAGTTGTGTCCGACTCTTTATGACCCCATGGACTGTAGCCTACCAGGCTCCTCAGTCCGTGGGATTTTCCAGGCAAGAGTGCTGGAGTGAGTTGCCATTTCCTTCTCCAGAGGATCTTCCCCACCCAGGGACTGAACCCGGGTCTCCTGCAGTGTAGGCAGACGCTTTACCATCTGAGCCACCAGGGAAGTCCTATGTAGGATATACTTTACATATATTCCTTTCAGCATTCTTGTGAAAAAGTTTGTGTGTGCTCATTCTATAAAGAAAGAAACTGAGGCAGGATGAAGTTGAGTGGAGTATGAGCTGATGAACTTGAGGGGAGTTGTTAAGTTACATAATAGATTATTTTGTATTGGTATACAAGGTTTTTCTAGAGATTTCAGAAACAAATTATAAAATGCTTCCTTAATATTTCATATTCTTTATGACTCAGGTAGGTTTTTATGATTTCAATCCTTTTATACCATTTATCGAAAGAACAACAAATGGAAACTGTGATTCCTCACGTTTTCTCTTAGTATTTCTGTTTCTGCTGTAAACAAATTTGTTGACATTAAAAAAAATTTTTTTTACACCAAAATATTTGTTAAAATACTTTGAGGGGAGAAAAGAAGCAAAAACTATCTCCCCATTAAACTTGACTTCCTGTGTATATTGTTTGTAATGAAGACAGTGTGGTATTGGTGAAAGAACAGACAGACAGATCAGTGGAACAGAAGAGAAAGTCCAGAAACAGACACACAAATATAGTCAAATACTCTTTGACTATATTTGTGTAGAGTAGAGGCAGTTCTATGGAGAAGAGATAGTCTTTTGAATAAGTGGTGTGGGAACAACCGGACATTAACATGCAAAAAAATGAATATAGACACTGACCTTATACCTTTCCTCAGAATAACTCATAACAGATCATAGATCTAAATATAAAGTACAAAACTACTAGAAGTTTTACAACACAGGAGAAATTCTAGGTAACATTGGGTTTGGCAATGTATTTTTAGATGTAATGACAAAAATATCATGAACAAAAATGTTAAGATTGAATTCATTAAAATGAAAAACCTCTGCTCTTCCAAAGATGCTGTCAAGATGATGAAGTGGACTGGAAGAACATACTTGTAAAACATATCTGATAAAGGACTGTATCCAAAACACACAAAGAACTCTTAAAACTCAATAGTTTCAGTTCAGTTCAGTCACTCAGTCATGTCCAACTCTTTGCGACCCCATGGACTACAGCACACCTGGTCTCCCTGTCTATCACCAACTCCCGGAGTTTACTCAAACTCCTGTCTATTGAGTCCGTGATGCCATCCAACCATCTCATCCTCTGTTGTCCCCTTCTCCTCCTGCCTTCAATCTTTCCCAACATCAGGGTCTTTTCCAATGAGTCAGTTCTTCACATCAGGTGGCCAAAGTATTAGAGTTTCAGCTTCAGCGTCAGTCCTTCCAATGAATTTTCAAGACAATTTCCTTTAGGATGGACTGGTTGGATCTCCTTGCAGTCCAAGGGACTCTAAAGAGTCTTCTCCAACACCACAGTTCAAAAGCATCAATTCTTCAGCACTCAGCTTTCTTTATAGTCCAACTCTCACATCCGTACATGACCACTGGAAAAACCATAGCTCTGACTACATGGACCTTTGTTGGCAAAGTAATGTCTATGCTTTTTAATATACTGTCTAGGTTGGTCATAACTTTTCTTCCAAGGAGCAAGCATCTTTTAATTTAATGGCTGAAGTCACCATCTGCAGTGATTCTGGAGTCCCAAAAAATAAAGTTGTCACTGTTTCCCCATCTATTTCCCATGAAGTGATGGGACCAGATGCCATGATCTTAGCTTTCTGAATGTTGAGTTTTAAGCCAACTTTTTCACTCTCCTCTTTCACTTTCATCAAGAGACTCTTTAGTTCCTCTTCACTTTCTGCCATAAGGGTGGTGTCATCTGCATATGTGAGGTTATTGATATTTCTCCCGGCAATCTTGATTCCAGCTTGTGCTTCCTCCAGCCCAGCATTTCTCATGATGTACTCTGCATATAAGTTAAATTAGCAGGTTGACAATATACAGCCTTGATATACTCCTTTCCCAATTTGGAACCAGTCTGTTGTTCATGTCCAGTTCTAACTGTTGCTTCTTGACCTGCATACAGGTTTTTCAGGAGGCAGGTTACGTGGTCTGGTAGTTCCATCTCTTTCAGAATTTTCCACAGTTTGTGGTGATCCACACAATCAAAGGCTTTGGCATAGTCAATAAAGCAGAAGTAGATGTTTCTCTGGAATTCTCTTGCTTTTTCAGTGATCCAACAGATATTGGCAATTTGATCTCTGGTTCCTCTGCCTTTTTTAAATACAGGTTGAACATCTGGAAGTTCACAGTTCACGTACTGTTGAAGCCTGGCTTGGAGAATTTTGAGTATTACTTTGCTAGCATGTGAGATGGGTGCAATTGTGTGATGGTTTGAGCATTCTTTGGCATTGCCTTTCTTTGGGATTGGAATGAAAACTGACCTTTTCCAGCTCTGTGGCCACTGCTGAGTTTTCCAAATTTGCTGGCATATTGAGTGCAGTGCTTTCACAGCATTGTCTTTTAGGATTTGAAATAGCTCAACTGGAATTCCATCACCTCCACTAGCTCTGTTCTTAGTGATGCTTCCTAAGGCCCACTTGACTTCACATTCCAGGATGTCTGGCCCTAGGTGAGTGTGAGTGATCACACCATTGTAATTATCTGGATCATGAAGATCTTTTTTGTACAGTTCTCCTGTGTATTCTTGCCACCTCTTTTTAATATCTTCTGCTTCTGTTAGGTCCATACCATTTCTGTCCTTTATTGAGCCCATCTTTGCATGAAATGTTCCCTTGGTGTCTCTGATTTCCCTGAAGAGATCTCTAGTCTTTCCCATTCTATCGTTTTCCTCTATTCTTTGCATTGATCACTGAGGAAGGCTTTCTTATCTCTCCTTGCTCTTCTTTGAAACTCTGCATTAAAATGGATATATCTTTCCTTTTCTCCTTTGCTTTTCGCTTCTCTTCTTTTCACAGCTATTTGTAAGGCCTCCCCAGACAGCCATTTTGCTTTTTTGCACTTCTTTTTCTTGGGGATGGTCTTGATTCCTGTCTCCTGTACAATGTCATGAACTCCCATCCATAGTTCATCAGGTACTCTATCAGATCTAGTCCTTTTAATCTATTTCTCACTTCCACTATATAGTCATAAGGGATTTGATTTATGTCATACCTGAATGGTCTAGTGGTTTCCCCCACTTTCTTCAATTGAAGTCTGAATTTGGCAATAAGGAGTTCATGATCTGAGCCACAGTCAGCTCCCAGTTTTGTTTTTGCTGATTGTATAGAGCTTCTCCATCTTTGGTTGCAAAGAATATAATCAATCTGATTTTGGTGTTGATCATCTGGTGATGTCCATGTGTAGAATCTTCTCTTGTGTTGTTGGAAGAGGGTGTTTGCTATGACCAGTGCATTCTCTTGACAGAACTCTATTAGCCTTTGCCCTGCTTCATTCTGTACTCCAAGGCCAAACTTTTGCATTCCAGTCCCCTACACCTTTTCGGGGTGAGAGTTCTAGAAGGTCTTGTAGATGTTCATAGAACCATTCAACTTAAGCTTCTTCAGCGTTACTGGTCGGGGCATAGACTTGGGTTACTGTGATATTGAATGGTTTGCCTTGGAAATGAAGAGAGATCATTCTGTCGTTTTTGAGATTGCATCCAAGTACTGCATTTTGGACTCTTCTGTTGACTATGATGGCTACTCCATTTCTTCCAAGGGATTCTTGCCCACAGTAGTAGATATAATGGTCATCTGAGTTAAATTCACCCATTCCAGTCCATCTTAGTTCGTTGATTCCTAGAATGTTGATGTTCTAGGTAACATCATGTGATCATAAAACAAAATTTCTGTGCTAAATAAACCATGAAAAATGCAAGTAAAGGTATTCCTGGGACTTCCCTAACTGTCCAGTGGTTGAGAGTCTGCTTTCCAATACAGGGGATGCAGGTTCAATCTCCTGTAGGGAACTAAGATCCCACACACTGCATAGTGACCAAAAAAAAGAAAGAAGGGAAGACAAAAACAACAAAAAAAGGTGTTCCTTGGGCTACCCAGACAAGAAACACATGTGCCATAATACCAGTGTTAATGGAAGAGTGCTTGCAAATGATTTCTACATTCATCTTTGTTTTTTCGGTATTTTCCAAATGTTATCTGTAATATAAAACTCTGTTAGCACTTAGCTTTTTGTGTCCTACTGTAGCTTAATAGTATCGTTCACATGTCTTAGAAGATATTTATATAAAAGTAAAGAAGACATAGGGTCCCTCTGGTTAACTGTAAGTAGGCGGAAGACTGAAATCACCACAGTGCTTGATGTAAACTATCTCATTGGTTGGTGACAACTTCATCAGATTTTTTTTACAGTTTATAAAGGGATCAGTTTTTACATTTTATTTATTACATACTTGCTTGTTTGTTTTCTTGCTTGCTTATTCATTTACTTGTTTATTCTTTTATTCGCCTCCTCTTTTAAAAGATTCTTATTAGTTACTAACCTAAATGGTTTTGCCAAGTTCTTACATTTTGTTAAACTGCTTAAAAATATGTGCTTGAAATTTGTATCATTTGCAGTTTTGTATATTGAGGGAAATGAATTACCTTTTAAGCAGAATTACTATCTAAGTGTGGCTTTAGTGATTCCTTGGTACAGTAATTGATGACAAAATTTAGCTCATTGTTTTCAGCTAGTTTAAATTGGTTTCTTGAAAGAAACGGATACTTGTTGCTTAATCACAGACAGTAGGTGCCTCTTTGGAATACCTCTGGGCTGTTATGAAGTATTTGTTTACGAAGGATGATTCCACTTGATTATATATTATGTATCCCCAAAGGAGAGTAATTTTACATTGTTTTTACTAGATTGTGCTGTCTTTATGGTAAATGGATACATATGTCTGGGAGTTTGTTTCTACTGTAAAGCTCCCCTTTTACCAAGCTTAGCTACCTGTGCATTCCTCCCTAAAATGGGTTTTTTGGAGGTGTCTTTCTTTCCAGTATTTGATGCATAAGTGGAAATGTTTCACTGATCAACAGTGCATTGGCATCGTTATTCAGATTCTTGAATTCTAAAGTGTGGCAAGCTGAGATTTGATTTTGTTTTTCAAAAAAGGAAGAAATTTTAAGATGTAAATAATTACTGCTTATAGACATTGAAACTATATTGCCTATCCTGTCTCAACAATTTGGCTGTAATTCTGAAGTTTTGGATAGACAGTGGTGACAACTTGGAGCTATCTAGATTAAAGAAGTAGTTTTATTTTTTTGTACTCTCATTAAAACTGTTCTGACTTTAATCATTAAGTATCTCTGTGGAAGAAATAGATTTAAGCCAACAAATTAAGATGAAAACTATATATGTGGGTTAACTAATTTCAGAGTCCAGAATTTTCTCTAGCTGCTTTCAAAAGTCTGGGTGTTTTTCACATAAATGACTGGAAAAATAATCTACCTGTAAAATATAGAAAAATTAAGTGCAGGTTTTAAATGTGCTTTTAATAATTCCAGAATTTGAATTTTCTTTTTATTTGCAGCTCAGACCGTCTAATAGAAGAGACAATAAGGTAGGAAAAATGGGGGTTTTTTGTTTATTGTTTACACATTAATGAACAGATGAAGTTAATCCTATAACTAAAGTCAGTTAATCTTCCTTAAAGATGGGAATTTTATTATATGGTAATGTATTTTTACTATGACTTCCCCTTATAAGATACTTGAAGCCTAAAACATTTTTTTCGAAACTATTGGCATTAGGGTGTTTTACCTAGGTTAATTTTCCTAGTGAGTTCATTCTCAATATTTTCAGTCTCTATCTTTTTGTTCTCACTTTTTAATGGAAAACAGTCTTGAACATGTGATTTGTTAAGTGTCTTATATGTAACATTTATGTAGACTTGGTTTCTGTCATAGCAGTTATAGAAAGTCTGAAGTAATTAGTATTATCTGTAATAACAGTGAAGTAACTTCTTGTTTAAGGTAAGGGAAATTTGTTGGTTTTAACTGCCTAATTCTCTAGGTTTGATAAATTTTTAAATACCTATTTTAAGACAGTAAAAAAGAAGTTAACTAGTAATGGTCTCAACTCTTCAAAATTAAGCATTGTCTAAAGCACTTTTTCAGGAAAGGCAGCATGAAATACATGGAAACAACAAACATTTGTATTCTTATCATAGACTTTGGTATTGTGTTCAGGGCTCCCCAGGTGGTGAAGATCCTGCCTGCCAGTGCAGGAGACGTAAGAGACGTGGGTTCGATCCCTGGGTTGGGAAAACCCCTTGGAGGAGGGCATGGCAGCCCACTCCAGTTTTCTTGCTGGAGGATCCCATGGACAGAGGAGCCTGGAGGGCTGCAGTCCGTAGGGTTGCAAAGAGTTGGACCCGACTGAAGCCACTTAGCATGCATTGTGTTCAAGGGTTGTACATGCTATATGTTGTTTAATCTCCTCAGTAACTCATGAGATAGGCACTAATCACTAGATACTATCTTCAAAACAAAAGAGAAGTTAAGATAAGTAATTTGCCCATAATCACATTACTAAAAATAGTATTGAGGATTCAGATCCTCAAACCTGAGTCTCTAACTCTAGAGCAAGAGCTCTGTCTAAACCACTACTACATTTCCTGCCTTATTGAAAGAGGATGAGCTTTGGAGTATGATTTGGTTTGAAACCTGACTGTGCTACTTAATTAGATCTCTGTTCTTAAACAAGTTTCTTGGAATCTTCATGTTCTTATGTGCTTAAATGAATTGATGATAATACCTACCCTAAAAGATTGTTGTGAAAATTAAAGATAATATGACTAAAAAGATAATATAAGTAAAATCCTTGAATCGAGAAGATCCCCTGGCTGCTACTAAGTTAATTTAAATGGCAGCTCTATTATTAATTTTTTTTAACTGTTTATTTTGGTATTTCAGGTTTCAGAAAAGTTCCAGTGGTACCAAGAGTTTCCACATACCTTTTACCTTAGATTCTCAAAATGTTATCATTTTGCCACATTTGCTTTTTCACTTTTTTTTTTCTGAACTACTTGTAAATAAGTTCACGCATGATGCCTCTTTACCTCTGAATATTTCAGTTTCAGTGTTCATATCCTGAAATTTTTATGTTGAAATGAGCTCATGGATTCTTATTGTATTCAGTGGATTATAGTATGTTCCTATAATTGAAAATCATAAATTATAATTTTATAATAAGATGAATTTATCATATCTTGGAATTTTGTTTGAATTTCATGTACTCAGTCTTCTATCCCTCCACAGTTTTCACAAAATTGCTTAATTTTTGACTGAAATATGTCCCTTGTGGCTCCTTTGCTTTCATCAGAGCATAAAGTTGGGTAACATTTTATCAGGGATTCTTTTCTTAAAGTTTCCCCATAATTCTACCTATAAAGTTTTACCTTTTCCTTTTGGAGCTATATTTTAAAAACAATGTACACAACTGAATATAAACTGGCATCAATTTGTTGAAAAGACCTAATATTTATAAGTTTATTCTTAAGCTTTAAATGTATAATTAGTATTATCTAATGTTGAAAAAATGGCTTCCTAGGTGTCTCATTGGTAAAGAATCCACCTGCCAAGCAGGAGATGTGGGTTGGATCCTTGAGTCTGGAAGATCCCCTGGAGAAGGAAATGGCAACCCACTCCAGTATTCTTGCCAGGAAAATCCCATGGACAGAGGAGCCTGGTGGGCTATAGTCCATGAGGTCACAGAAGAGTCGGATACAACTGGACGACTAAACAACAATTGTTAAAAAAAAAGTCCGAGTTTAGTTCACAGGATAGGTGAGAATGTTGAAATTCCAGTAAACATCAATGATTTATCATTTTAAAAGCATTACATGTTATTTGGAATTTGTTTTGTCCCTGCATATTTGACCCTTGAAATAACAACAGCCTAGATCTCACTCCACTTGACTCCAGATGGTGGAATGAGATAGGAAAGGATATCTAGATATACTTTGTGTGCTACTGGAAATCATGCATATTCAACAAGATAATAACATAATGTATGATGATAATATCTGTTCTCCAAGGAATACAAAGTGCTTTGTGGAAATTATTTTTTAATTTTCTCTACTTCTGAGTCAGAGTGCATAGGAGATAGTGATAGTCCCAGTTTAAGAAAACAGAGATATATGATTCAAAGATTGTTGCTCAGCTCAGGTTTGAATTGTTACTTTTTTCAAGGCTATAGTACCTATTTTTAAATATCTGGTAAAGTAAATTTACTATAAAACAACTACATTTTAAATGTATCATATTCTACCATAGATAGACACTTAACCTGAAAAATTAGGAATAAGAACTAGTGATACAAAGGATGTTGTTAGTTTCACTCTTCTTATGATCTTCTTGGATCTAAAATTCAATGTGAAGGCAAGGGTGGGATGATTTGAGAGAATAGCATTGAAACGTATATTACCATATGTAAAATAGATGACCAGTGCAAGTTCGATGCATGGAGCAGGGAACCCAAGCCGGTGCTCTGGGATAACTCAGAGGGATAGTGTGCAGAGGGAGGTTCAGGATGGTGGGGGCACGTATGTGCCTGTGGCCAATTCACATTGATGTATGGCAAAAAACATCACTATATTGTAAAGTGATTATCCTCCAATTAAAATCAATTAATTAAAAAAATAAAATTTAATGTGTTATAAAATTGACACTGCCTGCCTCTTTCTGCTCGAATCTTGACTGGTTGTGCTTTAGACCTGGTGCATTCACTGTCCGGTCCTGGGATGTCTTTTTACCATTATCCTACAATGACCTCCTTAAATGCAATCACTTGTTTCTAGGATTTACTGTCTGCTACTTTCTTAGTTTATCCCCTCATTATGTTGGACCATGTTCTTTAGTAGCTTCCTCAGGAAGAATAAGAAGTAAATTATTTGGACTTTACGCATCTCAAAAAAGTTTCTATTCTACCTATATTCTTTTTTTGTTTTTTCAATTTTATTTATTTTATTTTTGGCTGCACTAGGTCTTTGCTGCTTTGCACGGGCTTTCTCTAGTGGTGGTGGACGAAGGCTACTCCTCATTGCAGCGCGTGGGCTTCTCGTTGTGGCAGCTTCTCTTGTTGCAGAGCACAGCCGCTAGGCACACAGGCTCAGTAGTTGCACCTAGCAGGCCCTGGAGCGCGGACTCAGTGGTTGTGGCACATAAGCTTACTTGCTCCACATGTGGAATCCTCCTGGACGAGGGATCAAACCCATGTCTCCTGCATTGGCAGGCGGATTCCCATCCACCGGGCCCCAGGGAAGTCCCTATTCTACCCATATTCTTGATTCATTGTTTAGCTAAAAATCAGAATTGTGGGTTGAAAATAATTTTCACATTTTTTAAGGCATTGTTTCCAGTACTGCTCTTTAAGTCCAGTCCCAATTAAAATTTTATGTCCTTCGTAAATGATGGGCTTCCCTTTGTGGCTCAGCTGGTAAAGAATCCACCTGCAATTCGGGAGACCTGAGCTCAATCCCTGGGTTGGGAAAATCCCCTGGAGAAGGGAAAGGATACCCACTCCAGTATTCTGGCCTGGAAAATTCCATGGACGGTATAAGTTCATGGGGTCACCAGGAGTCAGACACAACTGAGCAACTTTCACTTTCACTTTTCGTAAATGTTTTTTCCCTCTGGAATCTTTTAGAATCATCCCTTTTCTCCTATGTTTGTGTTTAATCTCACCATGATGAGGTTGACATGCATCATTTTTAGTCTGTTTGATGGGCTCTTAACAATCTGAAAACTTATCTTTAGATCTGAGAAATTTTCTTACATTTATCATTTTCTTCTCTCCTCCTTATTGATATTCTTTTAAAAAATGTATGCAATTTATATTTGTCAAATATACCTAAATGCAATTTATGTTTGTCAAATATACCTAAATAAAGCAGGGAAGAAAAAGAATTCACCTAAAATACAACTACTACATTGGTTAATAATTTGGTGTGCTTCTGTATTTGTCTCTGTAGCTCTTCATATCTGTGTAAAATGATTTTAAAAATATTAATGTATTCATTTAAAAAGGCAGACACATGTATAGTCATGTGTTTAGAAAAAGTGGAATGATATTAATCATAGCAAGTTAGTTTGTGCCATCACCTAACTTGTCCATGACTTAAAACAGTAAGTTGTGAGAGGGTCATATGGGTAAGTGTTAACCCCTAAAAAGGGAAGGGGGGTTGCTTGTAGAATGCTAGTTACAGGCACTGCAAGTGGGGTTCCTTTTCTTGACCAAGGATAAGAACTGGGTGGTGGAAATACGTGATGGTCTAGGGAGCTGTCCTACTGTAGCCAATTACTGAATGGTGGAACAACAACATGCATTTCTCCTGGTTCCTTTTATCTTTCAATGTATATTTTTTTGAAGTGTAGTTCCTGTTGTTGTTCAGTTGCTAAGTTGTGTCTGACTCTTCATGAACCCATGGACTGCAGCATGCCAGGCCTCCCTGGCCCTCACTATCTCCTGGAGTTTGCCCAAATTCATGTTAATTGCATCAGTGATGCCATCCAACCATCTCATCCTCTGTTAGCCTCTTCTCCTTTTGTCTTCAAGCTTTCCCTGCATTGGGGTCTTTTCCAGTGAGTTGGCTTCTCACATCAGGTGGCCAAAATATTGGAGTTTCATTTGTCCTTCCAATTAATATTCAGGGTTGATTTCCTTTAGGATTAACTAAATTGATGTTTTTGCACTTCATGAGACTTTTAAGAGTCTTCTCCAGCACACTTCGAAAACATCAGTTCTTTGGCACTTAGCCTTCTTTATGGTCCATCTCTCAAATCCGTACATGGCTACTGCAAAACCATAGCTTTGACTGTATGGACCTTTGTCAGCAAGGTGATATCTCTGCTTTTTAATACACTGTCTAGTTGGTTCTCCAATAGAATTTTGGAATATAATCTTTTCATAAATTAAGGGCTGGTTGTATATAAATATTTTGTGATGTATTACACATTTGGTTCTATTTTTATAATTGTAATTCCCCACTTCACTCTCAAAGAGTTTTTCCTAATTAAAGATGTTTTGGTAGCTGGCCCCTTTTAAAACCATTTTAAGAAGCTTTTGTAATGTGTGATTCGTCAGTTGTCTTATTTCATTTGTTACTTTGAATTTAAAAAAAAAAAAAAAAACACGGGAAATGGTTCACTGCTTTGTCCAAAAAAATATCGGAAGATAACATTGGGGATAAAGTGATCATTCAGAAAAAGAACAATGGGAAGATGACTTGGGAAATGATTTTTTTTTTCATGTTCCTTCCCATGTGCTTTTCAAAGCTGGTGTCATTCACCTTGGTTTTCTGTTCATTTTTATGTGTACGATGAATCCGTGCACGATTGTCTTAAACGTCAATTGATGAGCTTCTCTTTTTCTCCCTTGCAGCATTGCTATGGCAACAAAAGAAAATATGACTTCACAGAGAGGAATGTTGAAATCAATTCAAAGTAAAATGAACACTTTGGCTAGTATCCTTTTTGACAGTTTGAAATCTGTGTTTTTAGGGGGAAAATCTCTGTGTGCTTCGCCACTCTCTCCCTCCCCTGGGCAGATTGCCGTCGGCAGTGAGAGTAGAAGTCGTCCGTAATTCTGTATTATGGACGTGCCCTGTGCTTGTACTTTGTGGAAGTTCATACTGTTTAGTGCCATTTCTAAAAGACAGCACACCAGAAGTTTCATACTAGTAGACTCGAAAAAAATGATAAATATAATTTCCAAGTTATTCACAGAACTATTTTGCATCTTAAAAGCTCTTGAATCCATGTTAGAAGTCTACAGTGTATGCTGTTTTTACACAGAGGTCATAAATTTTGTGCTTTTTCTTCTTTCTTTTTTCATTTTGGAGAATAAGTCAGTGGCATATGCTTAGAAAGGGAGGGAAGTAGACAGCCATGCATGTAAGTGCTGATCACTGCTGATCACCGTATTTTCATTTTGCACAAGCTGAACTCTCGTATAGATTTGCTGTTTGTTTGTTGTGACCTCTACCTTTTTTAGTTCTTCAGTTTCCCAGTTTAAATTAGTACTAGTCATACTCAGAAATCCAGCAAGGAAACTGCTAAGACCAAAAACATTCTGTTTCCTTGGAGGAATCAAGCCTTTTAGAGAAAAAAGTTTCCTTCCCCAATTACTAGTAGGGAAAGAACCTATAATTTTAAAAGTTGAGTATCTTCTGACCTAGATAATTTGAGGTCACTTTTAGTTTGATCCCTTATTGGCCTAAGGAAAAGAATATCCTGAAGTGTGTTGATATTTTCCAGTTTTTGGTGAATCTTGTTCTTGCTTTGTGCTTCCCTGGTGGCTCAGACGGTAAAGCGTCTGCCTACAATGCAGAAGACCTAGGTTCGATCCCTGGGTCAGGAAGATCCTCTGGAGAAGGAAATGGCAACCCATTCTAGTACTCTTGCCTGGAAAATCCCATGGATGGAGGAGCGTGGTAGGCTGCAATCCATGGGGTTGCAAAGAGTCGGACACGACTGAGCGACTTCACTCACTTGTCACCCTAAGTATAAAACCATACATCTAAAATCATTTCTGTTTTATATAGGGCTTTGCAGTTAGTAGAGTACTCTGATATACATTATCTCATTTTATCAGTACAATAAGTTAGAATTATTTCCAAAAATATGTTTTAAAAAAATAAAATGGTTTTGATTAGTTAGGACTCCATAGAAAGATACTAATAGAAACCTAATTTACACTGACCTAACGAGGAAAAGGAGGGAATTAACTTGTTCATATGCCTGTAAAATTCAGGAGTAGAATTTGGCTTAATGGATGGCTTGGATGCAGAGGCTCAGATTTTATTATCAAGAATCTGCCTTTCCGTTCTCTGTTCCCCTCCTCCATCTCTCATTTCTGTTTACTTACATGATGGCCTTATTCTCAGACACATTTTTTCCTCGTGCTGATAAGAGATGGCTACCAGGGTCACCTCCTGCCAGATCAAAAATTATGAAATTTCTAGCAGCTCTGGCACCTGTCCAAAGAGGACTGTGGTTGCCTCACTTGAGTCGCTTCCGAACCCAGCCACTGGCCAAGGGGAGGGACTGTTCTCTCCTGCCCACCCTGAGTGGGTATGCACACCTGATGGCAGAGGACAGCATCAGCCCCACCCAGTTACATGAACCGAACTAGATGATTAGAGAAGGATCAGGGAGAGTCCCCTAAAAGACAAACTAGGTAGAAATGTGTTCACTACAGACAGGGTTTGCTGATGTCAGAGGTTCTCTTACTTCCTCTAAGGGCAGTGCTGACGCTTGTACCAAGCCAGAAAAGATTAAGTACCTGCTTTATATGAGATTTGTACCTGACACCATGGAAGTTTTTGTAGTCAGAAACCACTGCTGGAAGTGAAAACAGTACAGGACACACAGGCGTGTGCTTTGATGATGACATCCTACCAAGTGAGATACAGTACCGAGCCCAGTACGGTTGTAACTGCCGCAAGACTCCTGAACTGAAAGCTCCCTCTCCTTTTGTTGTGTTCCCCACAAAGGGCAGTCAGAGCAGTTTAACCCACCTTCTGATCCTATTCCTGCCCACTCCTGCTAAGTGAATTTAAAATTTTTAAATAATTAACCAGTGTTTGATTATACAGACCCTTAGAGTTTGTTCCCACCAATTGTCTGAATCCAGGGGGGCTTATCACCCTGTGGGGAGATCGTGTACTCCTCAAAACCCTTCTGGAAGAACTTCCCAGTCTCCTGAGGAAAGGAATTTAAGAGAGAGAGAGAGGAAGAGAAGGAAATGCAGGATGGTGGTGGTGGCTGGCTGTGCCTCCTCCTCCCTGCCCTGCAGCATTCCTTCATTCCTGGCCACACTGGCTCCACCCGGACAGTACTCCCTCGGCACATGGCAGCAGTCATCACTGCTGCCTCCTCCTCTCTCTTAATGTTTTCCTTTTTGTTATTCCTACTCATGTCCTGCAAGTGTACCAGGGGACTCAAATTTGCTTGGGACTTTGAGCAGTAAGGCATTGGTGTTTGCTGCAGCTCCCTCAGTGTGATTTTCTTCCCCTCTGTTTCTTCTCATCATTTGTCTTTCTGGACTCCACTGATCTCTGTTTTTTGTGATTCCTGTGACTTTTCATTAAAGAGGCTTCTTCGACATATGACCTTAATAAAGATTCCCCAAAGATCGTTTTCCTGCTGTGAACAGCCTCATCCAGCGAATCAACCTTAGGAAGCGGCGAGACTCCCTCATCCTGGGTGGTGTTATTGGCGTCTGTACCATCCTGTTGCTGCTGTATGCATTCCATTGATGGGACATCTCCAGGGACTCTTGACAGCCACCACTTTCACACCCTGATCCAGAAGAAGAAACAATAGGAAGGAGAAGTTGACTGACCTGCTAATTAGCCTGACCAGCAGGATTCATTCAGGACTGATAGTGATGGACTCTGATGTGGTCAGGTTGAGCGGAAGTCACAGGTTTTCTGTGCTGTCTTTTCTAACACACATTTCCCTCTGTTTTTAGTTTCTAAAAAAAAAGATGTTTTGTCTCCCCAAGAGGTAAGTAAACCCATCAGAAACAGAATTTCCATGCTTCGATGATAGTGTTGAAGGCTGATGACAAGCCAGGTCATGAGGCTGGACTCTTCAAAAAACCAGGCTTCTGTATATCCAAAGACTGCTTTCCTTTCAGCCACCAGATGGAGTTGTGAATAAAAATAGTTTTTTCCTTTTATTTTACACTCATGATGAGAAATCCCAAGTCATTTCTTGATAATCTGTGCTATAAATTTCTATTCTTCGTCCCCAACTTTTTTGGTGTTCAAAGAAAATGGCAATTTTCAAAGAATCTTTGAGATTTTCACAGGCCATCTTCAGCACAGTTGAGGTTATCTGAAACAGAAGACAAGCACTGCAAAAAAGACTTTATCTTGTCTTTTAATCATGCCCACACTCGGGTTAACTGTATTCCTGGAAAAACCATCAAGAATGATAGGCTTATTTTTGCTCAGTCATTGTTTTTTACTTTTGGTTAATTTCTTCTATTGAGTAATATTTATTACTACAAGAAAACAAAATTCCAGTTCTACCACAGCAAAAGGCCAGTGTCTGTCAGTGCCCCGAACTTTTCCTCCTCATGTCATGATTAACACTGACAACCAAGTGAGGAAAATGCTTCATTTTCATTGAGATCTCTTCAACAAGCCACATGTAAAAAGACAGTGAGGGGCCACCATCCAGATGATTCCATTTGTAAATGTTCCACATGTAGGAGCAAAAGTTTAAGAACCCCTGTCTTATGTACCAGGAATTCTGTGTTCTGTGAAAACCTATTCATTCCAAATCTGTTAAGATTCCAAATCTTTTCCAAACATCCAGAGAATGAGGGGCTTTACTACTGAAGGAGAAAATATCAGAATCTGTCTCTGTCTGCACTATCAGAATCTGTCTTCTGTTACCACCCTGGACAGTGGCAAAATCTTAAACCACCCACCAGAATTCTTTTCAGGTTTAACCATTTCCCGGTTTCTGTAAATGTTACGACTTTTCTAACTGCTGCTGCTGCTGCTAGGTCACTTCAGTCGTGTCCAACTCTGTGCGACCCCATAGACAGCAGCCCACTAGGCTCCTCTGTCCCTGGGATTCTCCAGGCAAAAACACTGGAGTGGGTTGCCATTTCCTTCTCCAATGCATGAAAGTGAAAAGTGAAAGTGAAGTCGCTCAGTGGTGCCCGACTCTTAGCGACACCATGGACTGCAGCCCCCCAGGCTCCTCCGTCCATGGGATTTTCCAGGCAAGAGTACTGGAGTGGGGCGCCATTGCCTTCTTCAGTTCTAATTGAACTACCACAATTAGGTCGAAGACTTCCAACATCTGCTGTTCTTACAAGAAAGAAAGCTACTCTTCACCTCTGAAATGTACTATGGTATTTATAGTATTGGCTTGAGACCACGCCACAGGAGATAAAAGGATGTTAGCATGCAGTTCTTCACTCCATCACAGTGTGTTCATGGTGACATTCAGATGAACTTGATTACAGGCTGATCGGTAGACTGACCTCTGGTTGGGTACAGAAACAGAGGTTTTTCATTCTGGCATTAGAGTTTCATTATGTTCTGGGGATGAAGAGCAATTGATATATTTTTTTTTAACTATGGGGTTTATTTTTCTAAATACGGGTTGATTGATCAGTCAGTTGATTGGGGATGCCCTTAAAAGAAAATTTAAGTTTTCCCACTGTGAACCTTGAAAGATCAGAGAAGTAAGTTCATTTATTAAATTCTCTGCTGGGAGAACAAAACTGCTCTCCCCTAACTCTATTTATCTTTGATTTTTCAAAGGGTCTTGATCGGTGGTTGTGCCTCAGCTAGAATTTGTGGGACTTTGATTGCTATATAGTCAGCATTTATAAAATCTGAGGTATCATAAATAAAGTTATTTATTTAATTATACTACCAGTGTTTTTACTGGTCTGATTATTTGGTGCGTTCACGAAAGCTGATGGTGGCATGAGAGTAAAATAGGACCCGCGCTCATCTAGCTGCAGCTGAACAAGCGCTTTGATAGCTGGCAAGCCTTTCCATTAGGGTTATGCTTAAAGGAAGTGTTAGAATTATGTTGATTATTTTCTTTATGAAAATAAACATGTTCTTCTAAGGAAGTTGAAAAAGTGTGGTGTAGATGTTGGTGTCAGACAGGTCTGACTAACCTCCCAGTGGTGTAACCCATAGTGAGGTGACCCAGGGCCAAACGCAGGGCTCATTTCTCCTTTACGGTTCCGTCCTTTGTGGAAGGAAGCCCTGGAGCAAGGACAGACGTGTGCCATTGACCAGTAGAGGCTCACTTTGGATCCCATAGTAGCTGATGTGAACTCTTTTCACATTTCACATTTAGCCTTTTTTCTTTTTTTTTTTTTAACAGCTTGCTTTTCTCAACTTTTTGCTGTCGTTACAAACCAGTTACTAGGCTCAGGGGCCAACAGTAATTTGCTTATTGGAGCCAGATGCAAGGAGTTTTCTATTCCTTATCCCAAATGTTGCCTGTTACAGGAAGTTACTCTTTCTCAGTCATGTCTTATATAAGCCATGTCTTTTAGGGATCTTAAATCACTCAGAACTTTGCATTTCACTTGAAATGAGAAACCATGGCAACAAAAAGGGCAGGAGATTCCAAAAGGTATACGTCTCTGAGAGTTTGCTTTACTCTGTGCCAGTAACTTTAGTTTAAAATGGTTAATGAATCTATTACTCAAGTTCAAGCCCAGATATTCATGTACTTTGGTTGATCTTGTCCTGGGTATTTCTATATTCTTGTTACTATTAATGATACTGAGGGAGTCCCTATAACAGGCAGCATTGCTTACTCATATTTTTCTAATTTAGAAAAGGGCTTTTCTTCTCTATTCTTCCTTTCTCCTGCTTACCAAAATTTTCTAAAGAATGTCTTTTTATATCTTGCACAGTACTCATATCAGACATGGGAGTATGATCCTGAGAGTGGAGATGGGTAATGAGAGAGAGAAGTCAGCATGAAGGCCCTTTTGGTACTTGGAACCAAATAATACTGACTTTAGTTCTTTCCTGTTGGATGCCGAATAGAAAAATGTACTTACTGAGCCTTTTGATGCAGTGACTTCTGGCCTCTCTGGGACTGAGGCACCTCGGCCTTGCACTCCCACCATGAATTTTTCTGTTTCATTGTTACTGATCTCAGCCTGATGAAAAGGACTTTAAAGAACTGGACTAGCCTTTTTGGTTTTCTCATACCTCATGTTTGATCACTAGCCAGATGTGATTTCTTGGAAACTGACTGCATTTTCTGACTTGCAGTGTGAAGCAAGCTATTGAGGGTGAATGGCCATGTCTTGTGTTACACTGAATTTTGTTGCAAATGTAAAGAGGAAATAGATTCTACTGGGAATTAAAATGATTGTGTTCCATTCTTCTTTGGGGGTAGGAGTTGTTTAGCCTGGTCTCCAAAAAATACAGCTTTTCATCATGATCTTTATAAACTAATACTACTCCTTTATGAACCTGCATACCCATAAGTTTTATAGGGCAAAAGAAAATGAGGAACTAGTGACTCTGAGGATGTTACTGGGTAAGAAGCTGAGACAGCTGAGCCATGTCCTGAGGCATCTTTCTTATTTTCTTTGTGTCCACTGCAAAGTGTCACTTTCATTTCAAAGTGTTTGCATCTATTCCTATCCTATTAGCTCTTAGAGAGGAAGAGAAATCAATTCCAATCACACTTTACCATGATGGAAGATGTTTCCTCATGAAAAAAAATGCCAATACAGATTTTTAAAAATCTATTCCAAATGCACTTTTTAATTTTTTGCTTTTAAAATGGCTTCTTGGAACCAGGTTTATTGTATTTGTACTTCATTTTTGTTCTCATCTAAATGTGCATTTTCTGACTGTATAGAAGAAGCTTTGTTATGTAATTTAATAATAAATTAGAAATCTGAATAGTGTGTCTGTGGTTCTTTGTATCAAAACAGTACCATTGAGGCAGTTTGGGAGAGTGATTATGACATCTTTGGTGTTAATAAGTATTTCTCACAGCATTCCGAAACTCAAGGTGAAATAATATGGACACTGGAGCTATCAAACTGTCATTCAAAAACATCAGAGGAACATTAATAATTTAGCCCAAGAAGTGAAGGAGAATCTCCTATCAGAGTGAAACTTCAGGAAGTATGACAGAAATGTCCAGTTGTAGAATTTAGCAAGAAAAACAGGATCTTGCCCTCCCTAAAGAATGACATTTTATCCTATAGATCAGGAATTGGTTCTCTACCCCCAGGAAATTGAGAATTCCTCATTTCCCATTGCCTCTCCAAACATTGCGATGTGTGTTCTGCATCCTTTTTAAAAACAGTAAAATTGAGATATAATTCACATACCAAAAAATTCACCCTTTCGAAATGTACTGATGGATTTTAGTATGTTGGTTGTGCAGTCAGCACTACTGTGTAACTTTAGGACATTTACATCACCCTAAGAAGAAACGCTGTCCCCACTGGTAGTGACTCCACAGCCCCCTGTATCCCTTTGATCTGACCACACTTTTTCCTTTGTGGGCCGCTCCAAATTTCCCTCCCATCCACTCACATGGCCTCTAAAGCCACCTCTTTGGTTTTTTGACCCTTTTTTTGGCTTCCTAATGTGTCCAGCCCTGTGAATGTACACCTATGTAGACATACATAAAATCCAACACCACTTAGAGAGGGAGGCCTCCCTTTTACAGATCAACAAAGTAGCACACAGGACTAAGTTGCTCAAAGTCAGAGTGGACAGTTTAAAAAGGATTTGAATCTTGAGGGCTCTTTGATTCAAAACCTTGCTGCAGTTCTGTCATAATTCTGCAAAATATATTTTAACTCATGATCAAGAAGCTGTAGAAGAACTACCAATTTTGCCTGATTTTACAGGCAATGCATTTAAAATATTTAAAGCCCAGTGGCTCATTTTCAAGGAAGGCTAACTACTGGCCAAGTGGTTCATAAAGGGTTCTCATTTGTAAGTTACTATTTCTTTATGAGAACTAATTCACCTAAGTTGTAGGGGAAAAAAAATTTTTTTTTAGTGTCTTTGAATGAAACTTCCTGCCCATTTCTTCTAGTTTAGAACCTCAGAGGTCTTCCTAGAGACTGAGAGCTGAAGCTGATCCTGAAAAAGCACCTCAGGACGTTCCTCGGTCAGTGCCACCCAGACCATGTTGTGTCTTTCCCTTCAGGTGGCATGGCTTTAACAGTCTGACAGCTCCTACTTAACCTGAATGTTTCTTAGGATCCGAGGTTCTCCCCCATCATGACTCCTCTTACCAGAGATGCCTAGAAGTTTTTTTAAAAAAAGGTCAGGGAATCTCACCAAAGGTGTTAGCTATAAGGACATTTTCTCTAAAGCAAGAGCCATGAGAAAAACAAGTGTATTCCTCCCCCTGAAGACAGATTTGCCAACTGAATTGAAACAGAGAGGAATACACTTTAGCCCGACACCTTCTGCTCCACTCAGCTAAGATTTCCCAACTTTGGAAGAGCTGATGAGCTTGCAGAGCTCTTTATTACAAACTCTCTGAAGACACTTAAAAGCCAAGAAGATTGGGAGCTGAAAGGCTGTCATAACTTTCTGCTTAGAGGATTCCCAGAGATCCTCAACAGTGTTCTCGTCATCCTTGTAAAACTGCCTACTAATTTGTGATCCTGATCTGTGCTATTCATTTCCCCTCCTTTGAGATATACAGCTCTTTAGGAAACAGTCACTTTCTCTTAATCAGTATATTTCTTTTAGATTCTCTCAAACATCCAGTGAATCTTTTACTGGTGAAACTGCTTACAGTTTGAGGGAAAGCAGGCAACTATGGTTGGGAGCTCCTTTTAACTCAGTGCCAAGAAAATAAGGTTTAAACATAATTATTTCCTGCAAAGTGACAAGTTCTCTCTTAGTAAATGTGGCACTTTTTAAAAAAACAGTTCTCCTCATTAAGAAGAACACACAGACTTCCCTGGTGGTCCAGTAGTTAAGACTCCATGCTCCCAATGCAGGGGGCCCAGGTTTGATCCCTGGTTGGTATAATAAGATCCTGCATGCTGCCAAAAAAAGATAACAGTCTGAGAATACAGCATTTTGGGGGTTTTTGCCCTGGAATCAGTTCTGAATCCTCTCCCATAAGCTGGGGCCCTGTGATTCATTTCCAAACCGCACACAGCAGCCACCCTCTAGACAGGGTGCCCTGCCTCCCATCTAACCTCTCTCCGCCCGCTCTGCACATAGCTGCCTAGTTTATCTTCCTAAACAAGTTCTAATCTCTCATCATTCTGTTCAAGAATATTTGGCAGCTTGCTTCCATCCTTACCAATGTATTACAGCACATTAACATGTGGAGTGTACATGCATGCATGCATACACACATCGCACATACAAAATCCTGTTCTCTTAGTGAGGGAGCCTTCTTTTACATATTAACAAGCCCAAGAGATCAGAGTCCTGATAGCCATCAGCTGCCCTTTGCCTAACCAGAGTTTCCTTCTCCCTTGAGAATCATTAGAGCCACCAGTTGCAATGATGGAAAGAACAAGGCTTGAAGTCAGAAATCCTATATTCTGGCACTGGCTGTAATGCTCTCAGATCAAGGGCAAGTCACTATACCACTCTCAGTTCAGTTTTCTTACCTGCAAAATGGACTCTAGCAACTTGATGCAGTTGTTGAGAGCAAATCTAAGGTAACAGTGGGACAAAATTGCTCAGAATGTTTTCAAGAAATAGTGTGGGCTGCTCAGACAGTAAAGAATCTGCCTGCAATGCTGGAGACCTGGGTTCAATCCCTGGGTCAGGAAGATCCCCTGGAGAAAGAAATGGCTACCACTCCAGTATTCTTGCCTAGAAAATCCCATGGAAGAGGAGCCCGGTGGGCTACAGTCCATGAGTCACAGAGTCAGACATGATGAGTGACTTTCACCTTCACTTCACATATATAAAGATGTTGATAACAGCATTGACTGTAAAAGAAAGATGGTAAGTAACCTAAATATCCATCAGAAGGAGGATGGGTAATTAAATTATGTAAATCTCTATCATGGAATACTATGCAGCTGTTAAAAAAGAAAGGTAACTTGCTATGTACTGATATTGAATGATCCCCAGGATATGTTAAGTGGGGAAATGATATGCCTCTCCGCCAGGGAATATTTGACAACTTCTGGAGACATCTTTGGTTGTCATAACTGGACTGGGGTGGATTAGGGTGGATGCTTCTGGTGGTGGATAGAAGCCAGAGATGCTGTGAAAAAACTTTACAGTGCAAAGGACAGCAAGAGTCATCAGGCCCCAAAATGTCAGCAGTGCCAAGGTTGAGAAACCCTAGCTCAAACTGCATTCGTGTTAAAGTTGACAGTATCTCCCCAGAGTTGAAGATTACTCAACTGTGTCCCAGAACCATCTATTCCCTCCTTACCACCCTTGACTCACTGGAGCTGCTTAATGGGACCTAGGTGGCACCATGATCTTCCCCTCCCCTCCTGCCTTTCCTTCCTGCCTCATCGCATTGCTTCTTCACCTCTGCAACACACACATTTGCACCATCCCAAGTGACCTGATGTCCCAAGGGCTTTGTGAATTTCCTCTTTTGGAATGGCCTCCTTTCCAAGCCTGCCTGTGAAATGCTTGCTTCTTGTTTTTAAACTCTATGTATGGGAAGTAACTGCTTATTGGGTATGGTGATTCCTTTTGGGGTGACAGAATGGGAACGACATATAGGTGATGGTTGCACAATGACAGGAATGTTTTAAATGCCGCTGAATTGTGCTCTATTATTTTTTCTCCTTTTTTCTCTCTTTTTTAAAGTTTTTATTTTATATTGGAATATAGCTGATTAACAATGTGATAGTTTCAGGTGGACTGCAAAGGGGCTTAGCCATACTTTTTAAAATATGGACCATTTTTTAAAGTCTTTCTTGAATTTGTTACAATATTGCTTGTGTTTGGGTTTTTTGGCCCCTGAGGCATGTGGGATCTTAGTTCCTCCATCAGGGATCAAACCTGCACCCGTTGCACTGGAAGGTCACATCTTAACTACTGGACCACCAGGGAAGTCCCTGAATTGTACACTTTAAAATGATTATTTTTAGTATATGAATGGCCGATCCATTTTGCTGTACAGTAGAAACTAACACACCATTATAAAGCGACTATACTCCAATAAAAATTAATTTTAAATTTTTTATTATAAAATAAATGAGACATTTTATGCTGTGTTAATTTCACCTCAATTAAAAAAAAAAAAAAAACAAATGGTCTTTCCTCTGGGAAGACTTTCTGACCTGCTGCTCCTCTGTGCCTGCTATTTTCCTCTGTGATCCCACAACCCCTATCAATCAACATAGTAGGTGCTCAGTAAGTACTGAGAAGGAGAAGGAAGGAAAGAAAGATAAATGGAAGAACCTGGTTGCCCTGCATCAAGTGCAGCAGTCGTAATGCTAGAAATGAATGTCATCAGATACTACGGCCTCTTCGTTAACTGCCGCCTCCCTGCTTTACAGCAGCCGAGCCCTTCAGGTTCCTTTCCCTGGGTTCAGTCAGGGAAATTAGGCATTGTGAGCTGATTGATCCACACTAGTAGAAAACTAGAGCTCTGGACTGTTCGTGAGACATTGAGGATTTCACGTATCGTATTTAATCATTTACGGTGGTGACGTCTGAGCTCTCTAAGACCCCATCAAGCCGACTTGATAATTTTTATTTAAGTGAATACCATTCCAGCTTTTTAATTTCTTCTCTTTTCCCTGCAGAAGGTGACCCATGGCGAGAGATGCCAAGTGTGGCTTTCCCAGCCTGTCTGTAGTAAAGGATTTGGTAAATTTTCCTTTCTTGCAGACTTGCTGCTTCCAGCCCTGCTTTGCACCTTGGGACGTGACTTAGGCTTGTAGGTGTTGTTTTGCAGACCCCAGGTATCCAAGTTCATGTCTTTTTAACAAAGCAGTAGTGAATTAATAAGAAATGCTTTATCTTCCTAGACCTCTTTGTGACTCTATTCTGGTCCTGCTCTTTGCTCCAACCCACTGATGAGTTCATAAAAATTTCACATAAGTTAAAATCCATCTCCTCTCCAGGGGCTGGGTTCTATCAGATTAACATTTAACTCCAAGGAAATGTGGACATTTGCCTTAAAGAAGTTCTTTATCCCAGGGAAGGATCTATATTGTTGTCATTATTTGAATGTCATTAATTATGCTGTGAAACTTTATTTCAGCCTGAAACTCTGCATCTTTCTGTTGAAAATGGCAAATTTTTAGGGATCAGTTCAGTGGCTCAGCATCTAAGCTTTTTATTATGCTTCCCCCTCACAAAATTAATATGTGTTTATTATAGAAATAAAGATCAAGTGGAAAAATAAAAATAAAAACCATATTTATCCCCAACATTCTGTGATAATTGGATGTTAATATAAGGAATGTTTTTCATTTTTAAAAAATATCTTAAACACATGCATATTTTTAAAATTGGGATACTATGGTACATATTCTCTTGTGGCCAGGTTTTTTCATGCAATACAACATTGTAGAGCCTCCAGTGTCATTAAATTTTCAGCCACAACATTCTTTGCAATGGTTGTGTTGAATTTCATTATGCAGATGCCCAACTCCTGATTATTTAATTGTACAGATATTACAATATTTAGATTGAAGGCAAAAGGAGAAGGGGGTGGCAGAGGATGAGGGGCTGGATAGCATCACCTACTCAATGAACATAAATTTGAGCAAACTCCGAGAGAGAGTGGAGGGAAGAGGAACCTGGCGTGCTGCAGTATATGGGGTTATAAAAAGTCAGATATGACTTAGCGACTGAACAACAGCAAAGACTATTTTGGGAGGGGAGGTGGGCCACACCTTGAGGCATGTGGAATCTTAGTTCCCCGATCAAGAATCGAACCCTTGCCCCCTGCAGTGAAAGCACAGCCTTAACCACTGGACCACCAGGGGAAGTCCTTGGATATAGCACTCTTTTTTAAACTATAAAGTGATTTCCCATTTTTATCCCATTATAAATAACTGAGCAACACTTTGTTTTCCTTTTTAAAAATCTTAAAAGCAGGATACCTTCTGCCAACTCCCAAACTACTGTTACGTCTGCAACCCCATCGTTTCTTTCTGGATGAGTGTGTGTATTGGTTTGCCTTTTTTAAGTTGAACCCAGCTGAGCTCTCCAGTTTGCTCTGAAGAAAGGTCTAAGCTAGTCTATATAAGAAGGGAGCCCAAAGGAGAAGGTGCCAGAGTGGAGAGAGTAGCACTCGCCCACTTAGAGCGAGCCGAGGTTGGTTTTATGGAAGCAGGCCTGAGTGAGGGGAACTCTGTGACCTCCCTTGCAAGATTCCTTTTGAAAGGAACCACAGCGCTGTCCATTCTTTGGAACGCTCCATCTCCTATTTGTTGATTCAGTACAACGATTGTTCTCAATCCTTGTGGCATATTAGAATCACCTGGGAAGGAGACAGTTAACGATATATTGAGTTGGCCAAAAAGTTCACTCAGGTTTTCCATTAACATCCTACTGAAAAACCGAAATGAACTTTTTGACCAACCCTATATATATATGAATCAGAGAAGGCAATGACAACCCACTCCAGTACTCTTGCCTGGAAAATCCCATGGACGGAGGAGCCTGGTAGGCTGCTGTCTATGGGGGTTGCACAAGAGTCGGACACGAATGAAGTGACTTAGCAGCAGCAGCATATATATATTGTCACCCTGCTTATTTAACTTACATGCAGAGTACATCATGAGAAACGCTGGGCTTGAAGAAGCACAAGCTGGAATCAAGATTGCCGGGAGAAATATCAATAACCTCAGATACGCAGATGACACCACCCTTATGGCAGAAAGTGACGAATAACTAAAGAACCTCGTGATGAAAGTGAAAGAAGAGAGTGAAAAAGTTGGCTTAAAGCTCAACATTCAGAAAACGAAGATCATGGCATCTGGCCCCATCACTTCATGGGAAATAGATGGGGAGACAGTGGAAACAGTGTCAGACTTTATTTTGGAGGGCTCCAAAATCACTGCAGATG
>NW_011495033.1:2422932-2441074 GCF_000754665.1 Bison bison bison | reverse complement strand
ATTTTGGAGGGCTCCAAAATCACTGCAGATGGTGATTGCAGCCATGAAATTAAAAGACGCTTACTCCTTGGAAGGAAAGTTATGACCAACCTAGATAGCATATTCAAAAGCAGAGATATTACTTTGCCAACAAAGGTCCATCTAGCCAAGGCTATGGTTTTTCCAGTGGTCATGTATGGATGTGAGAGTTGGACTGTGAAGAAAGCTGAGCGCCGAAGAATTGATGCTTTTGAACTGTGGTGTTGGAGAGAACTCTTGAGAGTCCCTTGGACTGCAAGGTGATCCAACCAGTCCATCCTAAAGGAGATCAGTCCTGGGTATTCATTGGAAGGACTGATGCTGAAGCTGAAACTCCAAGACTTTGGCCACCTCATGCGAAGAGTTGACTCATTGGAAAAGACCCTGATGCTGGGAGGAGAAAGGGAGAACAGAGGATGAGATGGCTGGATGGCATCACCGACTCGATGGACATGAGTTTGAGTGAACTCCGGCAGCTGGTGATGGACAGGGAGGCCTGGCGTGCTGCGATTCATGGGGTCACAAAGAGTCGGACATGACTGAGCGACTGAACTGAACTGAACTGATATATATTCCATTTCTAGGGCCTCATAGGTGGCACTAGTGGTAAAGACCCTGCCCACCACCCACCAATGCAGGGGATGCTAAAGACGTGGGTCAAGAAGATGCCCTGGAGAAGGGCATGGCAACGCACTCCAGTGTTCTTGCCTGGGAAATCCCATGGACAGAGGAGCCTGGCGGGCTACAGTCCATGGGGTCGCAGAGTCAGATGCAACTGAGCATGCAAGCACATTCCACTTCTGCCCCCAAGAAGTTTCAGTACAATTGCACTGGGGTGGAGCCCAGACGTCGGAAATTTTGGTAAGCTCTCTAGGTGAGTCCATCTTGCAGCTAGGGCTGAGAACCACTGCTTTCTGACTTCCAGTGGGACTGGGATCACTGGCCTGGGGGCTGAATGTTTTTAGGTCACAGGCTGTTTTCGGGGAGTCCCCACTTCCCACTGGGCTTTACCAGAGTCATCAGCAGCTGTTTCAAAAATGCTGACACATGAAGGAAACGGTATCCCAGCTCAACAGCTCACTCTGAGTGATGAGACTGGAAGATCAGCATTTCGCTACAGCTGCATCAGCCTCCCCAGACAGTCAATTAGCTACAGACTTCAGCAGATGCTGCCTGAAAGAGCTCTTTTGGGGCTGACTTTCAATGCCCAGAAGCACATTATGTAGCTAAGCAATACTATATTCACATCAGGCAAAAGCATCTTGCTTTAAGTCACAGTATTTATTTCCTGAAGAAAGGGGGCCTCGCCTTGGACCTGGAACTTGGTGGTACCCAGATGGATGGAGAAGAGGGACTAGGATGGAGTCCTAGATGGGACTAGGATAGTCCTAGATAGTCCTAGATGGGACTAGGATGGATGGAGAAGAAGCATAACTAGGCTTCTGGGGGTGCAGCCAGCCAAGGAGGAGGGAGCATTAACCTAGAGTTAGAAGACAGGGGTTTGAATCTCATCTCTACTTTTGCTTAGCAACATGGCCTTGCAGTCAATCCAGCTAATGATCAACTCCTTGGAGCTAGAGGGACCTCCCTGAGGGTCTAGTAGCTAAGATGCCATGCTCCCCATGCAGGGGGCTTGGGTTTGATCCCTGGTTAGGAAACTAGATCCTGCATGCCACAACTAAGACCCAGCACAGCCAAGGAAATAAATAAAATTTTAAGTGGAAATAGAGATTGCTGCCATAGTTATGTCATAATTAAAACTGAGAGGTAATGCTCATAAGTATATCAACAGAGGCAGGGGTGCAGAGCTGACCAACAGAAGAGATTTTTGTGTTCGCACGAATGGCCAGAAACCTGGCCTCTTATGCCTCCTTAGTTCCCCCTTTTGCTGATATAGGGAAGGAGAGACCATTCACAGGGGTCTGGCTGCTGCTAAGTCACTTCAGTCGTGTCTGACTCTGTGCGACCCTGTAGATGGCAGGCCACCAGGCTCCCCCGTCCCTGAGATTCTCCAGATAAGGATACTGGAGTGGGCTGCCATTTCCTTCTCCAATGCATGAAAGAGATAAGTGAAAGTGAAGTCGCTCAGTCCTGTCCGACTCTTAGCGACCCCATGGACTACAGCCTGCCAGGCTCCTCTGTCCATGGGATTCTCCAGGCAAGAGCACTGGAATGGGGTGCCATTGCGTCTTTAACTCTGATAAGGACAGCTAAGGGCAAGAAGAAATGTGAGCTTCTGGAGAATTCCCTGGGGGTCCAGTGGTTAAGACTCCTCGCTTCCACTGCAGGGGGCTTGGGTTCAATCCCTGGTCAGGGAACAAGGACCCCACATGCTGCATGGAGTGGCCAAATAAATAAATAAAATAGAGCTTCTGAGAGTGGAGTGGGGTATCTCATGATTTTTCCCCAGGTAATTAGCAGTAAGAATGAGACTGACAGGAGGAAGGGATAGTTAGGGAGTTTGGGATGGACATGTACACACTACTATATTTTAAATGGATAACCAACAAAGACCTACTGTGTAGCACAGGGAACTCTGCTCAATGTTGTGTGGCAGCCTGGATGGGAGGGGAGTCTGGGGAAGATGGATACATGTTTATGTGTGGCTGAGCCCCTTCACTGTTCGCCTGAAACTGTCACAGCGTTGTTAATTGGCTATACTCCAATACAAAATAAAAAGTTAAAAAAAAAATGAGACTGAAGCTTTTGGTGAAAATTAAAATCTGCAATTTACTATGGATTGAATTCACCTGTGCCCTGTATAGCTGCCCTCTATTAGCCACACATGAAGGGGTGACTTTTTCATGTCTCTTGCTCTCCAGTTACATATCCATGTCCTCAGATGGAAGGTTTTCTTCTACATCAGTGAATCCCTCCTTCAAGCAAGGAGAAGGCTCGGGGGAGGTGGTTTTTGCTCCCTGCAGGACCTGGTATCTCCTGAGAATGAGTCTCTGGTGCTCAGCACCCACCCGCTAAACCCCCCACCTCCACGCACCCCTGACCTGCCCTGGGGAGATGCTTCTGAGCAAGGGATGTGTCCTGGGGTAGAGGGTTCTCTGGGGACTCCAGCCTTCTGGGGTGTGGCTTTCTCAAGGAGGCTCCTAAGCCAGGGGACTCTGCCCTTGGTGTGGTTGGATCCATCGGGGCTACTGTTGGGGTTGGGTCTAAGCTGCAGGAAACTTTTAGGAACAGATCTCCCAGAAACAGGAGTGGCCATCCACAGATGAGAACCCAAAGACCTCTCATTGAAATGATTTGGTCCGTGAAGTTCCATCCGTACCAGATACACTTCCGGCTGGGTAAGTGCTGATGGCTGTGAGTGACCAGAAAGAAGACCGATGACATCAGAGGAGGCGTCTGGGACAGAGACTGGGTTTGGGGGACAGCTAGACCTGTGCTGCATTTTATTTTATTATTTTTTACACAGACCATTTTCAAAGTCTTTATTGAATTTGTTACAATATTGCTCTGTTTCATGTTTTGGTTTTCTTGGCCTCGAGACACGTGGGATCTTAGCTTCCAGACCAGAGATGGAACCTGCACCCCCTACATTGGAGGGTGAAGTCTTAACCACTGGACCACCAAGGAAGTCCCACTTTGCTGGGTTTTAAATTAGAAGGTCTCTTGTTGGATCGCACTTGTAAGCTGTTACTGGTGGGTGACCGCAAATTGCCACAGTCATCTCAAAAGTCATTCAGAGAAAGTTTTTGGTTTTGAAAGAACAAAGACCCAGAAAAGTGAGCTAGTTTATTTTTAATTGGCAAGTGCAATTGACATATTTCATTTGAAGTGATGAATATATACAGCTGATGAACTATTACCATCTCCTGCCTTAACTACAGTTTTTTCACAATTATCTCAAATATACTTTACAGACATAGAGCTTTACCTTTCAGATGGATAAAGGCAAATTCATACATTAAACCAATCTGACAGCAAGAGAATCTTTATCTTTCTGCATTGAATGAGACCAGGATCACCCAATTTAAATGCTTGTAAGAACTCTGCCTCGGTTAATTAATCAGCTAACCAGACCTCTTTGTTGAATTCAGTTCTTATCAGCAGAGACTAAGGCTTTTGATGGAACAGTGTGCAGATGACAAGGATGTGCTTCAGAGCTGCTTTTAATTAAAAGCCTTTTTAATATGAAACCTGTATTTCTGATTTGATATTTAAAAAAAAGAAGACAAAGCTTATATTATTGTACCTTCAGTTCCAAGTATAACTCCACTGCTGATCAGCTCTGAGGCCTTGAGCTAGTTCAGCTGAGCGCTCAGATTTTTGTACAGACAACCCCAAAGAGTTACGAGATGTAGTCCCCACACAGGGCAGATGTAGGACTCTGACATCACCATCCCTAGACCACTTTCTCTGTGTTGTTCCCCATCCTCCCTGGGCAGAGGTTTGGGCCCAGAGCCACACCACTGTCTCCCCCATGCCACCCCAACTGGCATGAAGAACATGCAGAGATCAGTATACAAAATAGCAAGAACTAGGTCATCACAACTGAGTGAAAACATACACCTCATTCTGGAATCCACCTGCTATGCAGGAGACTAGGGTTCAATCCCTGGGTCAGGAAGAGCCCTCAGAGGAGAAGATGGTAACCCACTCCAGTATTCTTGCCTGGGCAAGCCCATGTACAGAGGGGCCTGGAGGGCTACAGTCCATGGAGTCGTGAAAGAGTAGGACACATCTGAGCGTGCACACACGATCTGCCAGCTCTCTCCTGGGCCTCGGTCATTAACTGTGTGCCAGGCAGACTTAAGACAGACTCTTTCTTGGGCTTCTGTACAACTCAACTTGTGTACACTCTCTAGACGCACAACTAACCAAACCCAACTGCAGATACATTTAAAAAAAAGGATAGAATTAAGATTGTGGTGGGAGAGGAACAGACAGTAAACCAGCAAACAAAGAAGTCAGTAAGAGGAGTTCAGTTGCTGGCCAGTGTGATGCCAAAAAGGCGGCTGGTGAAAGAGTGGCTGGGGAACGTGATTTGGAGACGTTTTTGTTTGTTACACTTTCTGTATTTTCCAAGTGTGCCACAATGAAGGTGTATTAATTTTGCAATCAGAATGAAATTAAGGAAGGAAAAACCACTCCACACTCCAGGGAAAGTCATTCAGAAGGGAGAGGTGGCTGGTGAGAGATTTCCCCACTTTCTAGCCTGTCGTCACTGTGCTGTGTTTATATGTGACCAGCTGCACAGGGAGCAGAAGCTGGTCTCCTCGGTGCCTGTTTACCTCCGGCCCGTTCACCCAGCGCCAGAGAGGCTCCCCCCGGGCCGTGATCAAAACATGAGTTCATCGCGCTTTGTTCCCCGGGGAGAACAAGCCGGCCCTGCCTGGAACTGCGTGTCCCCGTCTTCGGGGAATGTCCTCAGGCTCTAGAATGTCTCTCCAGGCCAACCACCCAGAGGATGCCCGGCCTGGGACTTCCGTCAGCTTCCCAGCAGGTGGATGGGTTTGGGGAGGACTGTGAGGTCTGGTTTGAAGGGTAAAATCACACAGGCCCATTTTTTTTTCCATCTGGGTTTAAGCCCATCACAGTTGACTCTACAGTGTCCAAACTGTCCCTTCCATGGATGGCATGCTGCAGCCACAGGTCCCCAGAGAGGTCAGCAAATAGGGGGGAGCTCCGACCTCAGGGTGGGATGGAGGTACCAGGGGCATCTACCTCCAGCTGGGGTTGGTCGTGGGAGGGCAGGTTCCAGCCAGGAGGCCCGGGGCGGGGCTGAGAGGAGACTCCACACAAAAGCCAGACGGAAGTACCCAGTTCTAGGGCAAGAACCCAGACCAAGTACTGACTCCAAAGCAAAGGTCAGACGTGAGCCCTGGGGAGGGGCTGCTGGCCCTGCTGAGGGATGATGGATGGAGCCTGTCTGGAGACCCACCCGGTCACTCAGTCAGTCCAAGGAGGGGAAGAGCTCCTGAGGGCTTCCAGGACCTCTGACAGCACCCACCCCACCCCACCCCACCCCTATGGCGCCTGTTTTGTGGTTCTGACACTGGCTCGTGTGCGGAGGTGGGCTTGAAGGGACCTGTTACTTAAAAGCACTGTAGAGTCCAGCTACAGTGCTAAGAGCACTTAGATGAGCCCTTTTATTATAAAGTGACTTGCTGTATATTAAAAACAGATTCTTTTTTAAAAGCCTGGAAGAAATATGCTCAGATATTCACATTGATTGCCTCAGCTAATGGAATATGGGAAAGATTTTTTCCTCTGTCATACATTCCTACTTTTTAAATTAAAACTTATAAATTGTTCAAGTAATACAGATATAAATGCTTGCTGGAAGATTCCGAGGATGTGAAGTATGTGGCATAAAAACTGAAGGCTGCCTGGCTCACCACTCCAGGGCCACTTCCCCACCCAATAGTGACTGCTGATATCAGCGTGGTGTCTAGTACTTGGATAGTTTTAATGTTTAAAAAAGAAAAAAGCTTAAAGAATGAATATTGCATGGGCCGGGGAGCACAGAAAGTTCTCATGGAGGAAGGTTGTTGATCACATCGGAGGGGCCTGTCTGAGAGTCAGGCGAGCAGACAGAGGCTTCTGGGCCGTGATGTTTATCCCATGGCCCTCCTGCCCACTGCATTCCTGGGAGAGTTCCAAGGAGACTTTCTCCTCTCACCCAGAAACCTCTTCCCATGACAAGTAGCTGTGTACAAGGGGATCCTTGTTAAAACTTCCCTGAATTCAAAAGTGATTAGGAAATGTGTAGAAGATTCTCCATCCAATGAGACGGCAGGAATGTGGGCTCATCTACCCTCAGCCACCCACTTCCCTAGTTCCTGACCTCTGCCTCCCAATTTGCCCCAGCAGGCAGATTCACGTGGAGAAGGAGTCTTCTGGCTGGTAGCCTGGTGCTTCCAGCAGCTGTGAAGAAAGTAAAAGCAGTTTAGAGGCCCATCCATCATTCCCAGAGGGTCCTGCAACAGATCAGGCCGGCCTCGGGGCTCCATGGGCCCAGTCACCGGGGCTTCCTTGTGTAGTCCCACCTGCCAGCATCTTCCCTCTTCCTGAGCCTGTGGTTGCCATGGTAATGAGTCAACCCTAGGCACGGCTCTTTCTTCTCCCTGGTTCCAGAGAGCAGTGGAACCCAGTGAGCCCCCAGTAGCCAGAGCTTCTCCTAATGCACCTTCAGAATTTGCTCCCCTAGTGCTTAAGCCCTGTTTTTAAATTGTAGGCAGAAAAAATATCAGAGAGAGAAAAACTGGAGACCTAAATGCTCAGCAACAGGAGAAAAGATAGGTAAATACATTCGTGATGGTTTATAACTATTATGTGGTAATCACTCAGTCGTGTTTGACTCTCTGTGACCCCATGGACTGTAGCCTGCCAGGCTCCTCTGTCCATGGAATTCTCCAGGCAAGAACACTGGAGTGGGTTGCCATGCCCTTTTCCAGATTATACCTATTATACAGCCACTAAAAAATGATGTTTACAAAGAGCCTTTAATAACATAGACAAATGCTTGGCTCAGCAAATCTAAAATAGTTTAGCAAGAAAACACATCTCAAAGCTTGGCAGTGCATTAAATTTAGGAAATACCATGTCCCTACCCTCTCTTACAGATTCATGTTGCACTTCGGTGTAGTAAAGGTTCTGAGGAGTCCGACAATAAAGCAGCTGTATTTAGCTTTATTTAACTCACTGTTTCCTGGATCTGTTTGACAACAGAGCCCTTTGCTGTGAAGACCCCTTTTTGGGCCGAAGCATAGTCATCCTCTGCCTCCCTGTCTCCCTGTTGGGCGGTCACTGTATGGGCTGCCCACACCTCCCTGGAGACCCCCAGAGCGCCTGGACATGGGGA
Source organism: Bison bison bison (assembly GCF_000754665.1). Lineage (NCBI taxonomy): Eukaryota > Metazoa > Chordata > Mammalia > Artiodactyla > Bovidae > Bison > Bison bison. The sequence goes on along the minus strand of NW_011495033.1, from coordinate 2,433,237 downwards.
CTGCATATCCTACCTCCTCCCCTGCCCCTGATTCCCACCCCATGGCCTGGCACTTGGGAGTCTGCAGTAAGAGCTTTGGCATTGGACTGAATAACAGTCCATGTTTGTTTCCAGTTTAGCTACTGATGATCCGCCTTTTCATTCCTTCTTTAAGTGCTGCTGTTGCTGTTTATGACTATGTTGTGCCCAACTGTTTGTGACCTTGTGGACTGGAGCCCACCAGGCTGCTCTGTTCATGGGATTTCCCAGGCAAGAATACTGGAGTGGATTGCCATTTCCTTCTGCACTTCTTTAAATGGTGTTTATTGTAAGAAATGAGCACTCAGTCAACCCCAGCACTGTCATTAATCTACCTTCAATAAGGGATTAATCGCCGATGGGCCATGAGCCAGGTGTATCAGCTGGCCTTACTGATATTGCGGTGTGATGAGCCCAGCACTTTCCCACCTGGACCTTGGCCTGTGCTGGCCACTGGCCTGGCTCTGCCTCAACACCTTCCCCACTTCCTCACGGGGCAGCTCCTTTGGGACTCAGCGTAAATGCCATTTCATTAGGGAGAACTTCCCTGATTCCATCATCTGTGTTAACTCCATCACACACGTTCATGGACATTTCTTACATCCTGTCATAGATCCTGATTAGGTATTCATTTGTTCAATCTCTCTAGATACTAGACTATAAAATCCTTGAGGGCCGAGATCTAGTTGGTTTTGTTCAGTATGGTATACTCAGCACAGTGTCTGGCACATAGTAGGCCAACACATGTTTGTTCAGTGAATGAATTTTAACCTGATATTTCTTAGACCACTCAGCCAATACCCTGGTAAGTAGCATGTAGTGTGCGTGCATACTCAGTCATGTCTGACTCTTTGTGACCCCGTGGACTATATATAGCCTGCCAGGATCCTCTGTCCGTGGAATTTTCCAGGAAAGAATAGTTGAGTGGGTTGCCATTTCCTACTCCAGGGGATCTTCCCGACCGAGGGATTGAATCGCTGTCTCTTTCGTCTCCTACACTAGCAGGCAGATTCTTTACCACTAGTGCCGCCTGGGAAGCCCTTGGTATGCCACACCTTAAAGTAGCTCATCTAGTTTTCCCAGGGCTTCCTTAATGGCTCAGCAGTAAAGAATGCAATGCAGGAGACGTGGGTTTGATACTTGGGTCAGGAAGATCTCCTGGAGAAGGGAATGGAAACCCACTCCAGTATCCTTGTCTGGGAAATCCCATGGACAGAGGAGCCTGGCAAGCCACAGCCCATGGGGTGGCAAAAGAGTCAGACATGGACTTAGCAACTTAACAACAATTTTCCCATCTGTAAAATGGGTAGCAAAAAAGGAAAGAAATTGAATTAGGTACATAAATCCTGAAATCTCAGGTGGCACAATACACATAAACCCAATCAGTAGCCTGGGGTTGGGGAAGGGGGTGCTCCATGTAGTAATCCAGGGACCCAGGGGCCACATCTCTGCTGTCTTCAATGACCAGCTTCCAAAGTTGTCCTGGGAGTTGACATCCAGTTGGCAGATGGGTGACATGGAGGATTCTGGGGGCATGTTTTTAAAGGGCAGGCCTGGAAATGAAGCATGTCATGTCACATCCATCCATGTTTACTTGGCCAAAACCTAGTCACATGGCCACGTCCAACAGCAAGGGAATCTAGGAAATATAGCTAGGTGCCCAAGATTCAAAGGAAAATGAGTTCAGTGAAAAGCTAGACTGCCACAGAAACTAGTACATTGAGCGGATTTAGAGTAGGGTTAGCAAACTACAGCCTACGGGCCAATCACTGTCCACCCCCATGTTATTATAAATAAAGTTTTATTGGAGCACAGTCATACTCTGTGTATTGTCTATAGCTCCTTTGTGCTACAACAACAGAGCTAAGGAGTTGCAACAGAGTCTGCATGGCCTGCAAAGAGCTGAGACGACCAGCTCTATTATTCTTCTTCTTACTATTTGCAGTTTGCTTTTAGTAGCAATTGCTGAAGAGTACAAATTTGCTTGTTTCCTGCTTTGAAAGAGTATTTGCAATCTACTGTCAGACTTGACACTTTTCCTTATGGCCCAGGGTACAGATATCACAAATAGAACTCGTGGAGAAATCCTTCTGAATCAGAGATTGACAGACTTTTTCTGTAAGAGACCAGATAGTAAATACTTTCAGCACATTGAAAGTTGACCCAGCAGCCATCTGCAGCTGAGGGTGACAGAATGGGGGTGCCTTGTGATGCCCCTGAGGACCAGACTGTGGCCACTTGTGTCCTGGACACCCCAGCATGCTGGTCTCCAGGGAAAGGGGAAGGAGCTCTGAAATGACTGGGCTTAAGTTTCTGCCACTAGGCAGAATGGAGACAAAGAGATGAAGTCAGATATAAAGAAAAAACAAGCAAACATTTCTTGCACACCTGAGTCTGGCCTGAGACTGTACACAGACATTACCCTTAATAAATATGTGTTTAGTGCACCTGTGGCTGATTTCATGTCGATGTATGGCAAAAACCATCATAGTATTGTAATTATCCTCCAATTAAAATAAATTAATTTTAAAAATAAATAAATACATGTTAAGTGGGACCATCGAACAGAATTTAATGCCAGAGCCACAGCGTCAGGGGACGAGCAGACTCCAACACCCGCAGCCCCTCTGCCTCTCCCTGGAGGCTTTGAAGCCCCTGAGACTGTGCTTTGGAAAAGTTCAGTCAGAAGGGAAACTCCTGGAGGGGTTCTGAGTCCTTCTTTTGATATTGCCCCCTTGCCCCATGTTGCCAGCCCTGCTCACCTGCACCCACATCCAGGGTTCCCACACTCCTGTGCTCCGACTGCCCCCGCCACCCCAAACAGCTCATCCAGCATCCAGCAGGAGGAGAACCGGGAGAATCAGCAGGGCCTCCATGGAAGCCCATTAAGCAGAGTGGAGTAAACCCTGAGCTGGAGGCGGGGAGGAGCCCGGATGCCTCGGGTTTGCCATTCTCATGCTTCCTCCCTGATGAATTATTCACGTCCACAGCCAGGCAGCAGATCAATAATGCAGAAGGAGAAACCCTGGCAGGGCCCAGCTTCTAGCTGATCAGCCCTGCCCCGCAGCTCCAGGGAGGGACCCTCCCACAATGGGGCGAGGTGGGTAGGCTGGTGGGGGAGGCCATTCAGCTATGCCCGAGGCCTCGGAAATCCAACTGTTTTCAGGGCTCCAGGCTGGGATCCGGCAGCAAATAAAGCAGGAAGGGGGGAACTTTCGCAATTTCCACACATCCTCTGCCTGCAGTGGGCCCATCTAATCATTAGTACAGGGGAACCACGTGTACCTGGGCCAACCCTGGGAATAGGAATTTCTGTCACAGCACCGGGGTGCAAGAGGCACCACAGCTTCTCAAAATCCCTTCCTCATGCTTCCTCCAGGGTATTCATTTTGACTGCGAATATAAGTTTCCATCAAAGCAGATTTAAAACACCTGCTTGTCTCCTCCAGCTCCGTACAGGTTCCAGCAGGTGTGTGAGGTAGGGGTGGGGTGACAGGCTGGGGAGGGGAGAAGGTCCTGGCTTCCTAGGGAATTGTGCTTTGAGGGCACACTCACCACCCATACCCACACTGGGCACATTTTCCATGCTGCAGGCTCATGGGCAAATGTAACAGAGCAAAGGGCTCGTGTGCCCACAGCCCAGAAAGCCAAATTCTGACAGCGGGAGTTTGCAGCGAAGTCAAGGTTTATTGCTTCCCAGGTGGCTCAGTGGTAAAGAATCCACCTGCCGATGCAAGAGACATGGGCTCAATCCCTGAGTTGGGAAGATCCCCTGGAGGAGGCAACGGCAACCCACTCCAGGATTCTTGCCTGGAAATTTGTATGGACAGAGAAGCCTGGTGGGCATCAGTCCTTGGGGTCACAAAGAGTCTGAACGGATTGAACACCCAGCCAAGCAGTGGGAGACAAGCCTCAGATCCACTCCAACTTGGTCTTTGACTTCGTAGTTTTGTTTTGAAAGGGGAAGAACAAACTGGCTGGGGTTAATCATTGTCTTGTGACATTCCTTAATCGCAGTTTCAGGAGTCAGGATGTCTCTAGTTTACGATTCTCAGGCCAGGTTATCCGTGGCTCGGGGGTTGGTTAGCTCTTCTTGCCCTAGAGTAACAACCTGAGTCTACAGGTTAATGATAAGCTCTGCTGCTGCTGCTGCTAAGTCGCTTCAGTCATGTCCGACTCTGTGTGACCCCATAGACGGCAGCCCACCAGGCTCCCCTGTCCCTGGGATTCTCCAGGCAAGAACACTGGAGTGGGTTGCCATTTCCTTCTCCAAATGATAAGCTCTACACCACCAATTTTAGTACATTCGTGTTGATATCTGCAAGCAGCAGTCTGAGTCATCTGATTGCTGGTTGATTTATATTTGGTTAGCTCGGGACTCAGGTCAGAGTGTCAATAAATGAATAAGGTTTTGGGGAGAGAGTGGTCATACACTCAGTAAGGGAATTTGGTTTAAGAGGGGACTCACTTCACAAACATTCTGGGAAGCAGAGTGAACACCTTTTCTGCTATGAGACCCCCTAACTTATCAGGGGATTCTCTCAATGTCCTTCTCTTGGCTTCTCAGTATTGCCTAGAGTTTCTCCATCTGTTTCAATAGATTTTTGAAAGAAAGGAATGAAAATGGAAATTCCCTGGCAGCCTAGTGGTTAGGTCTCTGTAGTTCTCACTACTAAGGGCCTGAGTTGAATTCCTGGTCAGGGAACTAAGGTCCTACAAGCCAAAGGGAAGGAAAACAATTATTATTTTTAGAGGGAATATAAAAGACCACCCCACCAGAAGATACAGCCACGGGGTAGACTGCAGCCAAGCTGACCCACTTAACCTGGCTTCAGGCGTCTAGCCCTGAGCGTCCCCAAGTTCAGCACCCATGAACCCCTGGGGATCTTGTAAAAGGGCAGAGATTCCGGTCAGGGTGTGGCCGCAGCATCTGCATCTCTGACCACTCCTGCTGATGCCCATTAATGCTGAGTGGTGAGGCTCGAGAGCCCCGTGGCTCCCACCTCAAATGACTACTGGGGTCACCTGGAAAGCTTTAACAACTCTGAAGTTCAGGCCACACCCCAGACCACTTAAACCTGATTCACTGAGGATGGAAGCCAGGCACCATAAGCCACCCAAGCTCCCGGGTGATTCCAGTGAACTGTCTGGCTTTAGAAGCTCACTCATAGACCTGCTCAGCTCACCCTGTTACCTGGAGACTGGGGACCAGAGAGTCTGCGGCTGACCAAGGCGACTCGGCCAGGGAGCGAAGGTTTAAGGCCTGGGCGAGGGAGCTCTCCTGGGCAGGTGGGGTGGTCTCCGGTAGTGGGTCCGTGAGAGGAAGGTCAGGCTGGGGCTGAAGGGGAGCAGGGTCTCCAAGGCTAGCCTGGGGTGCCCTTCTATATTCTAGGTGCTCTTCCAGCTGCAGCATTGCCCAGGTATGTCCAGCCCTTGTGGTTCACCAGGACACCCCTCTGAACCTCCACCAGCCCTGTGGGTGTGCAGAGAACAGCACCAGCCTGTTCACAGGCAACGAGTCCAGGTTCAGAGAGGACACAGCCGTCTGTGACCTGAGGCCTTCTGTATTGTAGAAGCTGCAGCTTTCCCCTTGCTGAATCTCACACACATGTCCCCATCCATTTTAAAGTTTCTAAAGCTGGGTAGTGTCTGAAAAACTGATGCCATAAAAACTTTCAGATCACCAAGCCAGGCAGTAAAGTGCCACACAGCACCACATGGAGAAGGTATCTGGATACCTGCATGTGATTAAATGGGCAGCAGTTCACTGGTGGTTTTTCATCCTAATTTGGAACCCCCAGGTAGTGCTCAAAATGCCTTTGAAAAGATCACATGCAATGCTGAAGCAAAAAGCTGCAGAGAAATGCGACCATCACATACCAGGCAGTGCAGGTAAAGGATGCTGAAATAGCCACCTCCCTCAGAACCGCTCGCAGACTCTCTCAGGTGGGAGAGGAAGCTCACTTCAGTAAAGCTTCCATGACTGTCCTGCCTCGTGGGTTCCTGACTCTATGACCTTGGACAAATCACTTGGCCTCGCTCAGCTTCATTTTCTTCTTAGGAAAATGGGATGACACACCTCATGGCGGGTAATGTGAGGATTAAACGAGGTGTGTGTGTGTGTGTGTGTTCAGTTGTGTCCGACTCTTTGCAATCCCATGGATTGTAGCCCTCCAGGCTCCTCTGTCGATGGGATTTCCCAGGCAAGAATACTGGAGTAGGTTGCCATTTCTCCCTCCAGGGGATCTTCCCCACCCAGGGATCGAACCCAAATCTCCTGCATTGGCAGGCGTATTCATTACCACTGAGCCACCTGGGAAGCCCCACGAAATGAGACAATTGGCACAAAACACGGAGCCCAGCACCCAGCACATGAGAAGCGCTTCCCTGGACCCTGGTCTAGCTGGAAAGAATTTCTCCAAGGAGACGCAGCTAATAAGCGCAGGGGCAGGATTTGAACCCAGGCAGGCTGGTCCCAACTCCCACCGCCTCATCTACCCTGCTGGGCTGCCCTATGGGTCCTGGGGCTCTCTCTGCTTGCCTGCCCCACCCTAGCGTGATGCCCTTCCCTCCCCCTTCCCCCAGCCTCTTGCCCTCAATATAAACAGCTTACTGGGGTCATGTGGCAATTCCTTCCTTTCCTGCTGACCGCCCAGCCCAGTGGCTCTGCCTACGCCCAGCTCCCCACTCCTAAAGCCCTTGCCCCCTTCCACCATCAAGCAGTCATCCTGGAAATAGATTCTCCCTGTGCACCCTGCCCCCTACCACACACACAACTAACTCACCTTTCCATGGAGCTCTACTCTCCAGACAGCAGAGATGGCAGCAAGAAGCCAACTTTGGGGTCAGACCTAGGGACACAGTTCACCAACATTTCTTCACTACCTTCTGTATGGCCAAGTCCTGTGTGACCCAGGTCAAGTGTATGAACCTCTCTGAGCCTTGGTTTACCAACTTGAAACCCAGGATAACACTCATGACTCCCTCAGATGGCCATGTGGGTTCATCAAGGTTTGCAAAATGTCCAGCACAGCCTCCTGACCTCCTCTTCAACTCCTGAGGTCTTTGTTCAGAAGGAACAACCAAAGAAAGACCAGCACTCACTGGAGAACTAAGTCTAGGCAAGGGCAAATGGTTTGCCCAAGGGAATGCTTCATGCTGGCAATAGAGCCCCTGGATTACCAGGCTCCCCAATGCCCCCCAGTTTGTTTGGAGCCCCTTGAGCCCAGCAGCACAAACACACAGGTCCTTGATGGGCAGTCAGCTTTATTTCTTTCCATGCAGAGAAATACACAGATGAGAACTGGTAAGTGGGGACTGGTAGGAGGTGGTGCTTGCTGTTCCCTAGGAGGCCTGGGCAGGGGCTGGTTCAGCACCACAAGCCAGGGGACCACGGGGTTCATGCAGCCAGTGCTGGACCCACAGTGGAGCTGGGATGGCAGGGCGACTGTCCCTTCATCTTTACCAAGGCTTGGGGGTGTCAGGTGCCCTGTGGGTGAGGGGCAATGAGGACCTTCTCTCCCAGTCTTACTTCCGAAGGGTTTCCTGTCCTCAGATCCTTGGCTCCTCTTTGCCAGAAGGGCCAGCCTCTTGGAGCCTCTGAGCTACATTCTTGGTATGAGTAGAAAACTCGAGTCATTCTTGCCCAAATGGAAGGATGCTCCTGCTGTGTCTGCTCCTGCAGCTGTCTGCAGCGGCTTCTCTCTTTCTCTCCTATTCTGGGTTTGGAGGAGGAGCCAGTGTAGGTGGCAGGGAGCAGTGAGGGTCTGCTTTCATGAGTGTGACTGTGCACAGCGGGACAGGGTGTGTGTGATGGTCCCGGAGCACACAGAGGCCGAAGTCCTGCCTCTGCCCATGAGACCATGCCTAAACAGTCTGGTTCACTGCTGTCGTCTCCCTGGGGGGCTGAAGCTGGGGACCCCTTGCGGCCTACCAGGAGACGCTCACTCATGACCCCTCCTTCCAGAGCTGGGGCCTGTGAATGTCGGATTCACAGACCACATGACTCCCCTGGCCAGACCTTGAAAGTGACACAAAGACTCTGGGCTCATCCCCTTCCTTCCCAACAAACAGGGGCATCTTTGTTTTGGCTTCAAAGGTCCCACAAAGCAGATCCAGCAGGCCCCTCCTTTAGGGGTGAGAGAGGCTGGGGTTATTCCCAGATGGGGCACTGACGCAGGAACACCAGCCCCAGAGGGATCTACACAGTACTCCTGGGCCCTGAACCCTCCCTTCAATTCCCCTCCATCACACACACCCTCCTAGAAGGCTCAGAGCTGCACCCAGGACCCAGAGCTCCTCCCGGAATACAGAGCTCTAACAGTCTCCCTCCCCAGGAGCCTCTGAGGAGGGTGGGGGAGACAGGCAGGAGCCCTAAAAGGAGGTATGAGGGTGCTGATCAGGTGCAGAGAAAACATGCTCAGCCAACTTGGAGCCAATCTGCCCTCCCAGCCTCCTGGAACCCTGGCTGCTAGGCAGGGCATCCTGGGGTGGGGGTGGAGGGAGCCCAGAGCATCACATTACCCAGGGCTTGGGGGCTGCAGTCAGCTGGGGAAGTGGGAGCAGGAAAGACCAGGGGGGAAGTCTGAAGGGCCCTGCTTCACTCCCTCCTGGTGTCCCATTAGGTCCTGAGACACAGGCCACAGTGTCCAGGCCCCTGATTCTGGGCATGTGTATTCTCAAGCCCGGGGTTCCTGAAGACAGGACCCTTCAGTTAGGCTCTTCCCTCTCTCTTGAAATTCTCTAGACCCAGCAAACAACACACCTTCATAAAAACTCTTGGACCCACATCCCTAAAGGAGGCAGAGACATCCCTAAGGGCCTGGGAGCCTATGGGAATTTCCCCCAGGGGTGGTCCCAGGGCCGGCTCTGGGGAAAGCCTTTGCTGTTAGTGGCTGGTCAGGGGTGCAGGGTGAGGCATAGAGCATCAGAGGCAGTTGGGGTGGGAGCTGGGAGCCATGCACCGCCTGAGCCACTCTGCATGAGGACCTTCAGCCCCTTTGCACAGGGACCCTGAGCCCCTCCACATGGAACGCTGAGTTTGTGCCCCGACCAGGTGGTCCCTGAATGTGAGCTCAGGCCTGAGTTCCTCTTCACTAGCCAACCTGGAGATGGAGTCAGGGCCCCGGGAGTTCTTGATTGGTGCCCCAGACTACAGCCCAGGTAGGGAACAAGAGGCAGACTTGGGTCATCCTGGGAGATGTTCTGGGACCGGGCTTCTCAACCGAGATGCTCCTGAGGCTGAAATGTTTGAGAAGAGGTCCATGTCATGCTGGCCCCCTTTCTGTCTCTACCAACACTGTTCTTGGTGCCCTCATCCTGCGATGAAGGATTTAAGGGTGGCTGTTGCCTCTTTCCAGGGCAGCTTCACGTCCCATGTGTCCGAGGGGTTCCAGGGCAGGTGCTAAGCAGCAATTCAGCCTCTGAGCTCAGGGCACCGGCTGGGATCGCTGCAGGCATGTGGCACAAGGCATGCAGACAGTCTTTTTTTCATCCCACCTCAAGAAAAATAGAAAAGATAAAGTCTGTGTTTTTGTTCTTGGTCATCAGACATGCAGGGACTATCTCCCCACCATGGTCTCGCTGGCGGGAGTGGTTTCTTCTCTCTCTGGCAGTATAAGCCTGCTTGGCCAATCCCAGGAAACCACGGGGATGAGAAACCAGCCAGAACCCCGGGGGTTAAAATACCGGGATGTGCCCAGGAGACTGGACCACATTATTCATCTGTTTCAGAGTCCATTTCCTTTCTTCCTCTCATTTTCCGCCATTTGATGTGGGCTAGCAATGGGGTGACTTGGGGGTTTCCCTCCAAGCTTGTGCTTTTCGAGCTGGGGGATCGTCCTGTCCTCCATGAGGCGTGTGGGTGGAGCTCTTCAGCGAGCTGGGGCCGCCTCTGCTAGCACCGCTCCCTAGTTAGTTTCATTTCTTCGGAACTGTAAAGAAAAGAACAGCGATAGCACGACGGAGCTCAGAACACAGGGTCTCCCGGTCCCTTTTTGGAGGATTTGGGGTTTTGATTCCTAGGGGGAAATGGTAACAGAGGTGATTCGGTTTGAGGTTCCGGGTGGAAGTAAACTCCTGCCAAGGAGAGGACTGGAGTCTCAGTGATTGTTTCACAGGTGGGCACGGTGACCCCTGAGGCTAGACCCATTCCTGCTTGAATATTTTAGTGAAAGCTAAACAGTCCCCTTGCAAACTTGAGTTCAGCAGTTGTTACTTGCCATGGAACGTAACATGGGCTTCCCGGGTGCCTCAGATGGTAAAGAATCCACCTGCCAATACAGGAGA
>NW_011495033.1:2404352-2422832 GCF_000754665.1 Bison bison bison | reverse complement strand
CAAACTTGAGTTCAGCAGTTGTTACTTGCCATGGAACGTAACATGGGCTTCCCGGGTGCCTCAGATGGTAAAGAATCCACCTGCCAATACAGGAGACCCAGGTTCGATCCCCAGGTCTGGAATATCTCCCGGAGAAGGGAATGGCAACCCTCTCCAGTATTCTTCCCTGGAGAATTCCATGGACTTCAGTGGGCTTACAATCCATGTGTCCGCAAAGAGTCAGACACAATTGAGCAGCTAACACTAACACACATGGGAAGAATCCTGGGTCAGATTCAAGCAGAGCAAGACAAAGAGACTGAGGCCTTGGAAAGTGATGCTGAGGCTCATGCCTTGGGCTAGTGGGCTCCTGCCTCGCAGGGACCTGCATGCCTCTCAAACTTTGTGGAATATGCTTCTGCTCAAACAGGTGGAGGAGAGGACCTGCATATTTGAACCCAGGCCAGCTGATTGCAAACCTGAACTCTTCCCTCTCATATGAGGCCATGACCCTGCAGCTAAATGCCAGGATTTCTGCCCCAAGATGAACACTCTATATTCTATGCCAGTACCTCCCAAATTTTAATAATGGGGTTGGGAATCTTTCTAAAGTGCAGATTTTTATTCAGCAAGTCTGGGTGGGGCCTGAGATTCTATATTTACAACCTGTTCCCAGTATCAGCAGCCAAGCTGCTGGTCCATGGAGCACAGGTGGTGGGGCAAGGTCTTTAGGGGAAAAGCGTAGGTTGGTCACTAAATGGGCAGAGATGGTTGGAGGCTTCCAGTATGAGCGTGTGATTAGAGGGAAATGGACAATACTGACCCGCAGAGCCCAGAAATTCTCAAGGCTGCTGGGCTTTGTGAGTAGCACCTTTGAAAAGGTTGGTCACCTTGCTTGGATAACTTGGCTGGACCACCTTTGGGTGTTCCCGAAAGTTTCACTTCCTGACTTCCAGGACAAGCATGGTTTACTTCCAGTAAGACCTGACTGTCTCAGCAGGGATGCTGTGTGGCAAGCCCCTGGGTTACAAGTCAGAGTCACTTGCGCTATCTCAGGTGATGCTCACAAAAGCCTCTGTGCTGGAAGTTTCTTCCTCCCACTTTCAACATGAAAACCCCAAGGCTTAACCAGGCAGACCCTGGTGCAGGACCGTCAGAGCCGAGACTGGAACTTGTGGCCTCTGCCTCCTGGGCCCGTGCTCTTCCCATGACCTTTCCTGGTGATCTACTCTCCGGCCACTGGAGAGTCAGAAAGCCAGTCCCACTCAGCCAGTCCCTGCAGGAGACTGGAGTGCTTGCTTTTCTGGGGTGCGAGGTGAAAGCTGTGGCACCCACATGCTCTTACCCTTCTTCCCACCACCGCCCCTGTCCCAGAGGGCTGGGCCACATCCTTCTGTGGTCCTCACACCAAGGGAGCTGGGGTGTCGCTGGGCCTCACCTGCAAAGTTGACAGTCACAGCCACGATGATGATGATGATCCCCATGATGATGAAGGTGATGCTGAGCGTCCCGGCCAGGCGGCCCAGCCTCCGGGCCCCGTCCAGGTCCCCCTGTTGCACGCTACTTCGAGACTGCAGAGGGAGGGTGGTAGAAACCTTGCCTGAGCCTCTGAACACACCCCGGTCCCTGCTGCAGCCCACACTTGAGCAGCTCCCCTAGGGGAGAGGCAGAGGCCTCCTTCAGGAGAAATGGCCTGGACTCAAGTGGCCAGACCTCTTGTGGGGATCCCTAACCAAGCTTGCCCACTGTTAGCCGGGGACAGCTGGAAACATAACCGAGCAATGCCGGGCATTATCTCAGGATCTTAGTTCCCCAACCAGAGATTGAACCCATACCCCCTGCACTGGAAGCACAGAGTCTTAACCACTGGACTGCCAGGGAAGTCCCCAGGGTGTTATCTCAGGACAGGGATGGGCAGGGTGGTCCAGTAGAGACTGCGGGCCTGGGAGGGTGAACCATGTCCAGGCCATGCTGAGCTGGTGGGAAAGATAAGCCAGGCCCCCTTGGACCCCTCGCTGCCCAAGGCTCACTCCTGTACCCGCACTAAGGCAGCCCCTGTGACTTTTTCTATGGCCCAACACACCTGCCTCCTTTCCTCTGTGAGCCCCTCTTCCCATGAAAGGAAAGAAATCGCTGGTCCTCCCTCCCCAGTGTCCCACCCAGGATGACAAGCCCACCTCCCAGATCACACTGGAAAGGTGACGTGTCTTGGGTTTGAACCAGCAAGGCTGGGGATGGGGTGGAGCCATGGATGGCTTCACAGGGACCATATCTGATTATCATTATCCTCAGCTCAGCTTCTCTTGGCCCTCTTCGGTTGGGTTAAATCAGGTGGGTGCGAGGAGGGGAATGAACAGAAGAGGGGATCCCCAGGGGCCTGGGAGTGGCTCAGCAGGAGGTATGTCCCAGGCTTGTCCCTGGAGACCCCTCACCACTGCCCAGGGCTGGCTGGTGACCTCTAGATTCCTCCAGCTCTTAGAACTTGGACCACTAGAACAGAGACAGGAAGGAGTCCGCCAAACGTGGTGACTGCCTTCACATCTTGTTTTTTTATTATTAATTTATTTAGCTGCACCAAGTCTTAATTGTGGGATGCAGGATCATTTTTAGTTGTAGCATGTGGGATCTAGTTCCCTGACCAGGAATCCAACCCAAGCCCCCTGCTTTTGGAGCACAGAGTCTGAGCCACTGGACCGGCGGGGAAGTCCCTATTTGGTTATTTTTATATTCTGAATATTGGAAGCTCCTGAGTTCAGCATGGAAGCATCAGGTACTGATGGTGAACAACGATGATGAAGGCTTATTGAGCCCTTGTTTTGTGTCGCGCAGCTTGTTAATGACTGTGCCTAAATGACCTCGTTTAGGCTCAGAATTGTCCTATGAGGTTGGCAGTGTCGCCCACTTTTGAAGCTGAAGTTCAGAGCAGCAGCCCTCCCGTCTGTGTTCTCTTCAGCGGTGCACCTGGGTCCTACCTTCATCTCTCAGAATTCTAACTGACCCCTCAGCCCCACCCCCTGGTTCCCTCCACCAAGCTCCTTCCAGGCCAGCACCACCTGCCCGCTGCAGCATGCCCTCACTCCCTTTGCCCCAAACCACGGCTTCCTGCTTCCCAGATCTGCTCCTTGCCTTGTGCTCCTCCTTCCTCTTGCTTAAGCCCCAGTTATTATATATTATAACTCTAAGCCTAGAGTTCTCCCACTGAGTCATAGCTCCCCTCCCATCCCAACATAGTAATTAATTTCCTCCCCCAGTCAATTCCATTGCAACTGTCCTCTGGAGCTTTGCTGCCTCTGCCTCAGTTCCAGGTGCCACTTGTCACTCAAGCCAAGGCAACAGCCTCATGAAGATGCCCCCTTGGCTCCAAGCTCTCTTCCTCTTCTTTCTACTCCCCCCACCACCAGTCCATCCTGCAGATACTCATGCCAGGCCTGGTGCTAGGACCCTGGGATGCAGCAGCGAGCAAGAGAGCCCCCAGCTGTTATGCTCACGGAGCTTGCATCCCGGTGGGGGCAGCGGCCACCATCATGACCCCACAAAAGTAAAATTGCAACTGTGGATAGTGTTTCAAAGAAGAGGTACCTGTGCTATGAGAGTTTGTAAAAGGGGAGAGTCAGTGAACACTTCCTAAAGGGAGGATATTTGGATTGAGATATGAGATTGGAAAGATACTAAAGCTGAAGCTTCAGTACTTTGGCTACCTGATGCAAAGAGCTGACTCATTGGAAAAGACCCTGATGCTGGGAAAGATTGAGGGCAGGAGAAGGGGATGACAGAGGATGAGACGGCTGGATGGCATCATCAACTCAATGGACGTGAGTTTGAGCAAACTCCAGGAGATGGTGAAGGACAGGGAAGCCTGGTGTGCTGCAGTCCACGGGGTCACAGAGTAAGACACGACTGAGCAACTGAACAATAAGACGAGAGATGAGTCAGAATTAAGTATATTTTTTTCAAAAGGAAGAAGAGTATTCTGGGCAGAGAGAATAGCATGTGCGAAGGCCCTGGGGGAGGCCCTACACGGCAAATATGTAGATGATCCATAAATTGTTATTGACCAAAGGGAGCAGGAGGGACTAGACAAAGGCCAGTGTGGCTGGAGATAGTGAGGAAGAGGAGGCTGCAGAGGTGGGCAAGGCCAGGCCAGGTAGGGCTCTGCCCACACAGGAAGGAGGTTGGTCCTTATCCCAGAACAATGAGAGCCAGTGAGGATGGAAACCTAGGGGCAGAGGATGGTAGGACTGAATACAAGTTTCCAAAAGACCTCCACCCCTGCCATACCCCAGCTGTCATGGGGGATCCGAAGAGAGTTAAGAGCTGATATAAAAGCTCAGAGAGATGATGGTGGTTGAGGCAATCATTCTTGCTCAGTATCTCCGGTGGCCTCCCACTGTCTGCTGAACAAAGTTCAAACTCAGGTTAGCTTTGCATTTCCTGGTTTGAGCCTCTGCTATTCTCTTCCGTGACCTCTGGACCTGAGCTGCTCAGGGTATGAGCACGGACTTGCTTTTGCTCATGCTATTTCTTCCGCCTGCATTCCCGCTCCCCAGTAACACCGCACATCCAAATCCTCTCCATCCTTCAATGGCGGGCTCCAATTTCACCTCCTCTGTGAAGCCCACCAAGATTCCCCCACTGGAATGGTCATAATCCCTAGCATCGTCTGAACATTTACCTCATGTCAGGAGCTATGCAAGCTCAAGTCCAGACCTCAGTCTCTCTCTGCTCCCCAGGGACATTAGGGCACCAGCTCTCCTTGGTCTTCCCACCCTCTCCTTCTTGACTGTATCTTTTTCTCTCCTGTCTTGAAGAAACCCTCTTTATCTCACCCAGTTGTAAGCTCCCCACTGCCCACAGGACCAAATCCAGATTCCATTTTGTGACAGGTGGCACCCTCCTGATCTGGCCTCTCTCCACTTCTGCAGCCGCTTCTCACACCACACCTGCATGGTGGTCTGTGCTCCAGATCCTCATCTGTACAACGTCCTAATGACAATCCCTGCCTCATAGGAGTGGTAGAGGATAAAATGCTTTAACAGCTGGCAGCTCAGGTCACCGAACTCAGGACATCAACACCAAGGCAACAATGGGAGGGAAAGGGAGCAACATACAGAAAGACTTCTGGGATTTCTAGGAAGTTCAAGTTCTGAAACCCAGGAGCTACCTTGAATCATAATCAAGGGACTCATTGTCGGCTGTAAGTACGGCCTTGGTTGGGGGGAAGGGCAGAGGCTTTGAGATGTGTCCTGCCCCTGACACCCCCATTTTTCAAAAAAACAGTTGTCTGTGCAGCAATGATTCAGGACCATGGAGAGAGGCACACATGTAGCTTCTTGGATATGAGAGGTGAGGAGGAAAGGTGAAAGATGTTTTTTCAGTTACACTGAACCCAATCGCACTTCTTTATCCACAGAGTGATCAGTCATACATGCCTTAAAGCATGAGGGGTGCCATTAAGGAGACACCCTGGAAATGGCCAGACAGATCAGAGCAGACCTAGTTGTGGCTGCTTTGTGGTGTAAGGCACTTTATACATTCTATCCAATGTAAATATCACAAATATTCTGTTAATCTTGGTTTCCAGATCTGTAAAATGAAGGGAAAGTAATTGCCTCTAAGTATGTTTCACTTTCATGCATTAGAGAAGGAAATGGCAACCCACTCCAGTGTTCTTGCCTGGAGAATCCCAGGGATGGAGGAGCCTGGTGGGCTGCCGTCTATGGGGTCGCACAGTGTCGGACACGACTGAAGCGACTTAGCAGCAGCAGCAGCAGCAGCAGCATGCAGCCCTTCCTTTTTTTTTTTTGGCCATACCACATGGCATGCAAATCTTAGTGCTCCCACCAGGGATCGAATGTGTGCCCCTTGCAGTGGAAGCACAGAGTCCTAACCACTGGACCGCCAGGGAAGTCTGGAGCCCTGCTTCTACATGAGAAGTTCTCCACTGCTAGCTGGCCCTCATTTCTGAAGTTCCTCCCCACCCCTATGAGTTACCAAATGAAGGATCCATAAGAAAACCCTCATTTTTTTTTTTTTGAGTAAATTTCCAGCTGCTCTCCATCCCTGTCAGTTGCATCATTTTCCTCTTATACAAAACAGCTCAAGTTGAAGGCACAATAATAATAATTGCAGTAACGGTTGTAATGACTGAATTAATAGATCGTTTGTGATCGCAGGGGTTGTGGGAATGGTGAGTGAGAAAACAATTTATGAACTCAGGTCAATATATCAGTGAGGAAAGACGCTGAAAACAAGTGTGAGTGTGGGGAAAGGATGGTGGGGGCCGGGAGGATGGGGTGAAGAGGATGCTGAGGACGGAGGCTACAGAGCTCAGGAAAGAGCTTCCTCCACCCATGAGGCTCAGGCCAAGGCCCAGCAGACCTCAGGAGAAGAGACAAGATGTGCCAGGGTCCAGGGCCCGTGGTTAAGACTCTGTGCTTCAACTGCAGGGGGCTTGGGTTCAGTCCCCACTTGCGGAACTAAGATCCCACAAGCTGCACGGCGCGGTCAAAAACAAACAGAAAGGATGTGCCAGGATTGATCAGCTACCAGCCCTTCCACAGAGATCAAGCATCTCCCAGCTTCTTCTTCTTCTTCTTTTTTTTTTTTTTTTGATGTTATTCAAGCATATTGTTTTATTCCAAGCTTTCTGGTTTGTGTTAAGATGATTCATGGACTTTTAGAGCTGAAAGAGATTTTCAAGTTCCCCTAGAATAATTCATTTTACAGATGAAGGAAACAAGCTAAAGAGGCAATCTGTAACTTGACCTCTGATAGCTGGGCTTCATTCAAGTATGTTTACCACTGAACTGTATCATCTTAGCTCAACAGATGGTACCTTTTTTAAACAAATGATGAAGCTGCATTGGCATATCATGGTCACTCAAAGCTCATAGTGAGCCTTAGGGTTCACTCTTGGTACTAAACATTTTATAGGTCTAGACAAATGTGTAATAATGTATATCTGTCATTACAGTATCATACATAATATTTTCACTGTTCTCAAAATCTTCTATGTTTTGTCTTTGTGTCTCTCCTAACCATGCATCACCCCTGGCAGCCACTATTCTGTCTCTGTAGTTTCGTCTTTTCCAGAATATCACGTAGTTGGGATCACAGACCTGTAATCTTTTTATATTGACTTGTTTCCCATAGTGATAAGCATTTAGGGGTCCTCAGTGTCTTTTCACGACTGATAACTCATTTCTTTTTAGCTCTGAAAAGTGTATCACAGTTTATTCACCTACTGAGAGACATCTTGGTTGCTTCTGCTGCTGCTGCTAAGTCGCTTCGGTCGTGTTCGACTCTGTGCAACCCCATAGACAGTAGCCCACCAGGCTCCCCTGTCCCTGGGATTCTCCAGGCAAGAACCCTGGAGTGGGTTGCCATTTCCTTCTCCATCTCCCAACTTCTGAAACCCAAAAGGTGTGCTTCTCCGTGCCTTCTCTACATCATTCTCTCTGCAAACGTGCAATTCATCCTGAAAGACCCCTGCTGTGCTGTACTGTGCTTAGCCGTGTCCGACTCTTTGCAACCCCACGGACTACACAGTCCAAGGAATTCTCCAGGCCAGAATACTGGAGTGGGTAGCCTTTCCCTTCTCCAGGGGATCTTCCCAACCCAGGTATTGAACCCAGGTCTCCCGCATTGCAGGCGGATTCTTTACTGTCTGAACCACCAGAGAAACCCTGAAATGCCCTGACTACAGGTTAACTCCTCTATTGCTTGAGAGAAGGGATGGACTGGAAGGGTGGGGGCCCTAGGGGAGGAGTCAGGGTGGCTGCTGTGGTGGATGGGAGCAGCTGGGGAGATTTAGGGGCTTGAGACAGCAGCAGTGTACCAATGGTTTCAGAAGTCTGTTAATATCTTAAGCTATATGCCTGCACGCCAGCTGACTATCAGCCCTGGTCAGGGCGTAGCACTCTCATTGAGGAAAGGGATAAATCATAAATGAATGAAAATGAGTCTGCAACACATCAGTTAAATAATTAACTCGTCAAAAATGCCTAAGTAAGGAAGCGTTGAAGCCACTCTGGATCTCGTCATCGCTCCCTCATGCTGTGGGAACAACTTACAGAGAGGCTGCCACCAAAACCACACACAGGGCTGCCCACCTCCTCTGGGGATGTAATGAGGGGTGAGACTCCATTATATCCAAATTGCTAAAAGCTGCGTTTGCCTGAAAGCCAGATTGGGGCAGGGCTCCAGTCTCTGGGATCTAATGCCTGATGATCTGAGGTAGAGCTGATGTAATAATAATAGAGATAATAATAATAGAAATATACACAATAATAATAACAGAATGCACTTGAATCATCCTGAAACCATCCCCCATCCCCTGGTCCATGGAAAAATTGTCTTCCATGAAACCAGTCCCTGGTGCCAAAAAGGTTGGGGACCACAGCACTGGGGGTTTGCTCTTTGCTCTGACATTGCAGTTTCATTCAGTATTAATAATAACAGCAAGCACTTCCATTTATTGAGCATTTACTATGTGCCAGGCTCTGGCACACTCATTAGTTCATTTAATTCTCCCAACAGCCCTAGGAGGTAGATGGTTTTATTACACATATTTTATGGATGAGGAAACTGGAGCTAAGGAAGGAAGCTGAGTGGTTTGGATATGGTCATGTGCCTCAAAAGGGATAGAGATGTGATACACACCCAAGTGTATCTGATGCTTGCTTGGTCAGCAACTGAAGGCTCACTGCTTGGGGTCCAGCATCTCTCATTGACAGGAGTCCTTGCTGGATCAGGAAGCATGGTTATTTCTCAGCTTGACCCGGAAGTAAAATGGATGAAGCCCTGACTATCCTAGGAGGCTTACGGGAGGTTGTGGGGCTGAGCAGGGCCAGGTCTGGACACCTGTGATCACAGCTCCTGAGACAGAGCCCCTCGTCCCAGCCCTGGTCCCAGCTGGCCCCTGTCAAAGCCACAATGGGAAGAATGTTTGGTGGTCCATTAGTCTTCCACTGATGGAGTGAATGACAGGGAGGAGGCCACTGGGAGGCAGGGGAGAAAAAGAGAGAAGGGAATAGAATTATTCCCTCCCTGCACAAATGCCCAAAACATTTGGCTTCCCTGGGAGGGACATGCCATCCTTGTCGCAGAGGTAGGTGCAGGGTGGGGCAGGTGAAGAGAACACTGGATTCAGGAGCCAGCTGATGTGCCTCTTACCAGCTGTGTGAACAAAGGCAAGGCACGGCTCTGCATGCCTCAGTTGCCTCATCTGTTAAATGGGAATGATTAACCAGACTCTGCCAGCCTCATATTACAACATGCTCTGCGGACAGTGAGCTCTAACGAGGGTGTCAGGGCTGCAGGTCTCCTTCCTCCCTGGGGTCAAGGGCTTGATCTTTCACTTGGTAACCAGCGGGGAAACATCAAATGAGGAGCTTTGAAGTCTATTGCCAGACCTGGAGACATCAGCATAGAGACTTAACTCTCTTTCCACACTTTCTGGCTCTCCTTCACCCCTGCTGCTATCTGAGTGGGACCGTGTGTTTCAACTCTAAATAAATAACTGATCCCCGCCCTCCCTGGGGCGTGGGAGTGTCCTATGAACTAGAAAAGTGAATATCATAACAAAGCGACTCACACAAATGTTTTGGTTTCTCAGTGTATATAAAAGTTACGTTTATACCTTACTGTAGTCTATGAAGTGTGCAATAACATTATGTGTAAAAAAAAAACAATGTATCGACCTTCATTTTAAAATCTTGCTTAAAAATGCTAACCCTTGGGACTTCCCTGGGAATCTGCTGGTTAAAACTTTGCCTTCCATTGCCGGGGGGGTTCCTGTTCAATCCCTGGTCGGTGAACTAAAATCCCACATGACTGGAGGCCAAACAACCAAAACATACAAACAGAAGCAATGTTGTAACAGATTGAGTACATACTTTAAAAACACGTGCATGCTAAGTCGCTTCAGTCTTGTCCAACTCTTGGGACCCTATAGACCGCAACCCGCCAGGCTCCTCTGTCCATGGGGATTCTTCAGGCAAGAATACTGGAGTGGGTTGCCATGCCCTCCTCCAGGGGATCTTCCTGACTCAGGGATTGAACCCACGTCTCTTGAGTCTCCTGCATTGGCAGGCAGATTCTTTACCACTAGCACCACCAGGGAAGCCCAGACTTTTAAAATGGTCCACATGAAAAAAAAAATCTTAAAAAAAAAAGTGCTAATCATTATTGCTCAGTGAGTTGTGGTCTTTTTGCAACAGTAACACTAAAGACCACTGACGACAGATCACCATGACAAATATAATAATAATGAAAAGTTTGAAATATTTTGAGAATTAACAAAATATGACCCCAAGACACAAAGTAAGCAAATGCTGTTGGAAAAAAGAGCACTGATAGACTTGCTTGAGGCAGGGTTGCCACCAACTTTCAATTTGTAAAAGAATGCAACATCAGTGAAGAACAATAAAGCTCAAGAGAACAAAGCGTGTCTGCTAGTGAAATGCCCAGAAGAGACAAATCCGTGGAGACAGAAGGAAGATGAGTAATTTACTCAGATCAGACAGGCAGGTATTAGGAGTGATAGAAAAACGTTGCTGGGTTTCTTTCAGAGGTGAGGAAAATATTTTAAAATTGATTGTGGTTATGGTTGCACTTATCTGAATATACTAAAAACTGCGGAATCGTACACTTCAGATGAGTGAATGGTATGATAGTCGCTCAGTTGTGTCTGACTCTTTGCGACCCCATGCACTGTCGCCCACCAGGTTCCTCTGTCCATGGAGTTTTCCAGGAAAGAATACTGGAGCGGGTTGCCATTTCCTACTCCAGGAGATCTTCCCAGCCCAGGGACGGAACCTGCATCTCCTGTATCTGCAGGCAGATTCTTTACCACTAGCACCGCCTGGGAAGCCCCGAATGGTATGATATGTGAATTTTATTTCAAAGCTCTAAAAGAAAAAACCCAACAAATGTGTGATGGCTTCCCATCCTCCACCAGGGAGACACTTGTCTAATTTTCTGCCTCCACATCCTAGGGCTTACTATGTGCTGGGTGCTTTAGCACTTTGCATGGCTCATAGCCGTGTGCTTTAGGCGCTCAGTCATGTCCGACTCTTTGTGACCCTTTGGGCTGTAGCCCCCCAGGGTCCTCTGTCCATGGGATTTTTCAGGCAAGAATACTGGAGTGGGTTGCCATTTCCTTCTCCAGGGGATCTTCCCGACTCAGGGATCGAACCTGCATCATCCGTGTCTCCTGCATTGGAGGCCGATTCTTTATCACTGCGCCATTGGGAAAGCCCCTTGTGTGGCTCATACAACTCTATAATTTAGGTATTATGTTGACACCCATTTTGCAGATGGGAATACTGAGGAGAATAGCGGTTTGAGTGACTTGCCTGAGGTCGCACAATACCTGGTGGTTTTGTCTAGCGTGGGCACTTCTTGCAATGTGTTGTAAGGATCTGTTTACAAATTTCTCCCCACTGGACAGGAGGCTTGTGGGAATTGGTGATGGTGTCTGGTTTAGCACTGTATTCCCTGCCCCAGGCCTGGCAACCATCAGACCTGATTCAAGAACCCAAGATGGATGTAGAAATGCACCAGGGGTGGATTCAGTGGTCCCACAGCTGTGGGCCCAGGTTTCCTTTGACAACGGCAGGTTTTACCCAGCTCACACTCTGCCACCCCCACCAGAAGATGGATTTTAGCCACTGTTTTCTCCTGGACCCTTGTCTGCTTTCCCTCCCCAAAACCAGTCTCCCCCACGGGGCTTCTCCCTGTAACCAAGAGCTTGTCCCTACCCAGAGCCACTGGCGGCAATCCCTGCGGCCCGGCTCCGCCTCCAGCTGCCCCCAAGAGCCATAGGCAGCACAGGAATTTCCTCAAAGGCCCTGCCCAGCCCTGGCTCTTCTTCCCACGCCAATTCACCAATCGCTGGGACCTGAGAATGTTGTCAGTTTCCCCCTAAAGCCCTGGCAGGTGGTGCTGGGGATTGGGGAAGGTGCCCTTGGCTGGAAACTGGGCCTCCGTGAAGTGGAGAAAGATGTATAAGGAAATAAGGGTTTTCTCAGTGGACAGCGCGGCAGCAGGAAAGACCACAGCTCCTGGGGACTGGATGACGGATGACTCAACAGTGGAGTCCCTCCAGGGGCAAGCAGACAGTGTCTCCCCTCTCAGTGTACCATCCCCTGCTTCTAACCTCATTCTGAAAGCCATTCCCTGCCAGCCTCTCTCTCTGTCTGTCTCTCTCAACTTCCTGAACCATGAAATTCACTTGCCAACAGCTACCAACATTTCCTGGGGCTCCTCTGCCAGTAGCCCGATCCCAACAGCTTGGATTGGAGACGATCGAAGGTTATGTACTCAAAACCCTACAAGACAAGCGTGGGAGACACAAAGACGAGCCCCCATGCCCCTCCCTGGCCAGGCCACCCATGCCCTCTGATACACATGCGTTCCCATCTGTGGCCCAGACCACCCCCTCCCACCCCTTCGGGAAGACAGATATTGAAATCAGTACAAAGGCGAAGCCCAGAGGGCCCCAGCAAGAAGTTCCCCCCAGAGGAGCAGCCCTGGGGGAGCTGGGCCCCGGGGCCCGCAGTCCATGGCAGGGAAGCTACTGCTCGCTCCTGGAAACAAGAGTTGCCAGAAGCTGTTAGAACACCCAGGAGGCCCTGGGGGTGGGGTGGGGTGGGGAGGTGATGCCTGGCTCCCCTCCTGAGAACACGGGGCCCTGAGACCCCATATTGGCTGCAATCTCTGCTGATTCACAGCCCCACTCAGGAATGACTCCTTGTGACAAAGTCCCCGACTCCTGCAAAGGCCAGACCCCCAAGTTGGCTGTCCTTTCTGGGCAGAATTTGGCTCCGGGCATCTCTCTGGGATCCCCTTCCCAGCAGGGATGTGTGCAAAGTCAAGCTGTGATGTCCAGGAGCGGAGATGAAGGAGGACAGGAAACTGAAGCTCTGGGGGCCCTGGACCCCTCTCCAAGGGGGAGTAATAGGCTGGCTAAGATGGGGAGTTTCCCCTCCCCTGCCCCCGGCACCCCAGCTCTTCTCTCAACACCCTAGGTAGGATGACTGGTGCCTGCCAGGGAAGCATGGCTGCTGACCAAAACCAGCCCCCACCCTGCGATGAAGAGCAGCACTTACCATGATGGAAAAGATGAGGGGCATGAGGTTGAGGGGCCAGACGGGGCAGAAGCAGGAGGCGATGGCAAGGATGAGATAATCTTTGGGAACTTCTCCGTCCTGGGCATAGGAGGTGGTGGCCGTGGAGGACGCCCGCCTGGAGCTGGCCCGGGAGGATGAGAGGGGGTGCAAGGCTTCCCGGTGCTCCTCGGATATCACCTTGAAGGGCAGGCTGTGGCCATTCTGCTCCAGGTCCAGAGGCCCTGAGAGGGACTTGGACGGCTTCAGGGACTTGTCATCCTGGCCCCCGACCTGCACAAGGAGCTTCTCCATCTCTGGCAGGTTCAGGGGTGAGGCAGTGCCTGGCTCCCGCGCCGTAGAAAACTGAGGCTGTCCGGGGTTGGCCATGCTGGCCTGGGCTTTGGGCTGCTCCAGCTCCAGGATGGGATGAGGGGCTTCCGAGGGACCTCAGCGCACCATTCCTTGGCCCGGACTGGAGGCCTACAGATCAGGGGCAGACTTGTCACCCAGGAGAGCCAGGGCCAGCCAGGGGGCTGGAAAGGTTGGCTTCTCCGGGCCAGCTGAACTCAGAGGCAGCGGCCAGCCTGCCGCCCCGTGGAGCTCCAGGAAGCTGGAGCCTTCAGCCCCATTCAAGTTTGAGGCCAACTTCGCTGGTGCTGCTGACAGCTCAGATGGGCGGGGAAGGAGCAGAAAGCAGCTTTAGGAGCGGAGAGGAGACTGCTCCTCTCCTGAGTGAGGCTTGGGCTAAGTCAGGGAGGCTGTGTGCGTGTGTGTGTGTGTGTGTGTACACAACACCCAGCCTCCCTCCCTCCCTGCCCTCCTCGGAGATGCTTTTCAATTCACTTCTCCCCAGAGAACCGCCTGGCAGCATTCTGCCTCTGCCCCAGCCCAGCCCTGCCCAGGGTGGCTTGGACTAGCCTCTGGCTCCCGCTGCGGACACAGAACCCCCTCCTCTGCACTGGGGGCTCTGGATGGGGGAGAAAGGCAAAGTGGGTCCAAACGGGTGCGCCTTCACCTGTCTCGGGAGACTGAGCCCTCGGCTCCTCTTCTCCTGGAACAGGCTCCCGCTTCTATCTGTTGTGAAACACTGAACTCTGGACCTATTGCATCCCACCTTGAACCTGACCTCCCCCAGCGCCAAGCCCCAGAGATGTCCAGACCAGAGCGGGGCTCTGAGCTCTGGAGGGAGGGTAGAGTGAGTACTTGTGGGGCCCCTGGAGGAGGATTGTGTCTGCACCCTCTGAATGGGTGTCTGAGCAGCTCCCGAGGGGTGGTAGAGGGGCTGTTAGGGAGGAGCGCTGGCCCTGTCTCATGGCCGTTAGGGCTTTTGTGAGGCGCTTTTAAAGAGCCAGCAAAGATCTTTCTGTTTCAGGAGCTCCTTAGGGCAGGTGCCACCTTGAAGGGCCACGGTCTCGGCTGCTTGTCCCATCCTTCTTAGTTCTCTCACGTCTCCTCCCTCTGTTTCTGCCACCTTCTCTATTCTCTGCATCTCCTTCTACATCCCCAATCTCCCGGCTTACGTGGTCTTATAAGGTGGCCCAGAACCACCAGGGTTTGTGTGTGAATCTGGCTGCTTGTCTGTGGTTTGGAGGAGGGCGTAGATCATGTGGGATTGGGGTGAGAAATTAGAGGTGAGAAGAGGTCTCAGAGGTTGTGGAGTTCATTTGAGATCAGAGGTTAGGAAACCGAAATCCAGACTCATTTCAAACTGTATCCCAATTAGGCATCAATCCATCACATCCAGAAACTGGTTTGGAGCAAGACGAGCCATTTTAGCAGAAAGAAGTAGCTTTGAATTGTGTATCACACTGGCTTCAGAAATGCTGCTTCCAGCAAGAGCCAAGACAAGGTGGAAGAGGGTGTGACGGGCAGAGAGTGGTGAGCTGGCCACAAAGGGGAAGAAGGGAAGGGGCAAGGGGAGTGAACTGGGCCCTTCTGCCCAGGAACTTCTAGAAACATGCTTTTAAAATAAGAGACCTTCGGGAATTCCCTGGCAGTCCAGTGGTTAGGACTCCAAGCTCTCACTGCAGAGGGCCTGGGTTCAATCCCTGGTAGCGGAACTAAGATCCCACAAGCTTTGAGGCAGGGCCAAAAATAAAAAGACTAAAAAAATTTTAAAAATAAGAGACCTTCTGCAGATGGTGGCTGTTTGGATGCCCGAGAGTCCTAGACTCTAAGTCAGTGTCCAGCTTGGCCAGAATTCCAAGTTACAATCTAGGAGCTCACTCTTGGTGGGGACGACTCAGGCCCTATGGACCTACCACTAACCAGCCCAGCCAGGCCAGTTCCATAGCCAGCAGCCAAATCTGGCTATAGAGCCCCTGAAATGTGGCTCATCCACACTGAGACATGCCATACATATAAAACACACTGGATTTCCAACAGTACCAAAAAATTTAAAATCTCATTAACACAGTGTATGTAGATTACATATTGAAATGATAATGTTTTGGCTATATTGAGTTACATAAACATTTAAAAAATTAATGTCACCTGTGTCCCTTTTCTCCTTTTAATATGCCTACCAGAAAATTTAAAACATGGCTTGCATTGCATTTCTATCCGGCAGCACTGGCCTGAAGGATGGAAGAAACCTGACATAAAGAAGCTTTTTTTTTTTTTACTTAATAAAAACTGGAAGAAACAAGAAAGAGCCAGGAAGTCCCCAGGGTGACCCATGGTAGCAAGATTATCAGGCAAACTGGGGTTCCCGGACTAGGGAGCCGGCTTTGCTCTGCACTGTGAGATGCTGGGCTTGTGGCGCCATCTAGTGGTCTGGTGGTGATGAGGGGAAAGACCAGAGAGGAGCGTGGGGACCAGGGAGGAGGGGGAGAGGCGAGGACAAGGAGCTCCTGGTTTGGGCTCCGGGACTGGTGAGCCCAACGCAGCCAGCTGCTCCGGCTGCAGCCTGGTCCTGAACCCACCTGCAGGTGCGATCTCCCCTCCACCCCCACCCTCAACTGAAGTCTTCATTGGAAGCCCATGGGCCAGGTTCATTGGGCAAAGTGGGTTTGGTGCGCAACGTGTTTTTTTAAAAAAAAAAATCCACTTCACATAAAAACGGAGATTCCAGACTTTCAACGTGAAGATCTGGGAAGGCTGGGCCCACTTTCTGCAGAGCAGCCAGAAGCTAAGCCCACAGCAGCCTTTAGAAGGGAAGGCGCTGAGCTCCCCTTCCGACTCTGCCTTCACTCACGCCTGTAGGCCCCAGGTGGGGGTCTGCGCTATAAGCCCCTGTAGCTACACAGGTGGTATCGGCCTTTCTGTTGTGCTGTGGGCTGACCTCCCTGCTCCCTAGTATGTTTGCAGGTAACTGAAGAAAGTCATTCCCTTCTCTGTGCCCCCTCCCCGACGGTCTGTGAGGCTTGGGGAGCGGGCAGGTGTGCCCCCAGCTCCCTCTTCATGAGCTTAGCTCACAGTGACAGCTGACTGGAGGAACCAGAGGAAGATAAAGGCACCAATCAAGTGCCGAGGGTGTCCACACAGCTGCTAAACCCACCTCTACCTGCCTCAACCTGAGTGCATCCTGGGCTTTGAAGAATTCCGAGGTGGAAACAATGGTATGGAAAGTGGGCCTGGAGTGGGCAGAGACACAAACCTCAGAAGGTTAGGT
Source organism: Bison bison bison (assembly GCF_000754665.1). Classification (NCBI taxonomy): domain Eukaryota; kingdom Metazoa; phylum Chordata; class Mammalia; order Artiodactyla; family Bovidae; genus Bison; species Bison bison. Next base: position 2,406,128 of record NW_011495033.1, on the reverse strand, counting down.
CAGTTTGAGCCTAATGCAAGAAGAGGTTAAAAAGAAAGAAAGAAAGAAAGAAAAACCCTGTAACTGTGACCACAAGCCTTTTCATCCTCAGTATTGCACTGGGTATCCGGAAACCCTATGGGGCTGACAGGGTAGGTGTAATTAAGCAAATTCCACTTTTCACTGAGGTCTGCCTGGGCCCAGCTCCCCTGCTTCAGGCAGTCTTCTGGTGTCTACATACACATACACACATGAGTGCAAAATGTGAGCAAAACCTGATGTCCAGTTTCACATCCAGTGAGGTATGTGTGTGCTAAGTTGCTTCAGTTGTGTCCGACTCTTTGCGACCCTATGGCAGGGACTGTAGCCCACCAGGCTCCTCTGTCCATGGGATTCTCCAGGCAAGAATACTGGAGTGGTTGCCATGGCCTCCTCCAGGAGATCTTCCTGACCCAGGGATCGAAACCGCGTCTCTTATGCCTCCTGCATTGGCAGGCGGGTTCTTTACCACTGTGCCACCCGGAGTCCCTCCAAAGGAATCCTTGCTGTCTATGCTCAAAACATTTCCCCACTCCTCTTTAGAACGTGCCCTAAGCAAACAAAACTTTCACTTTTAAAGACAATTATCAAGAGCCGAATGGATATTAACCCTGTTTACATCCCCGAAATTCTCTCCAGGTAGGTTCCTGCGCCCACCTGTTGGTCCATACTTATAAGCAGCAGGCACAGACCAGTTTGATCTGCTTTCCCTACTCATCATTGTTGGCATCCTGTTGCAAATACCTGAGTTTGCTTTGCCCAAGCCTCTCTGGTTAAATATCTGTGTTGTTTCAAGCCTTTCACTGTTAGATACAGTGCCACTGGGACCTCCTTTAAAAAAAATTTTTTTTTTTCCTTTTGAATTACTTCCTTGGGGTATTTTTATTGTGATTTTGCCAAATTGTTCTCTACCAAAAAAAGGAACAGATACACAACTGCTGCTGCTGCTGCTAAGTCGCTTCAGTCGTGTCTGACTCCGTGTGACCCCATAGATGGCAGCCCACTAGGCTCCTCTGTCCCTGGGATTCTCCAGGCAAGAACACTGGAGTGGGTTGCCATTTCCTTCTCCAATGCATGAAAGTGAAAAGTGAAAGTGAAGTCGTGCCCAACTCTTAGCGACCCCATGGACTGCAGCCTACCAGGCTCCTCCGTCCATGGGATTTTCCAGGCAAGAGTACTGAAGTGGGGTGCCTCTGTAAATGTGCCCCTTTCTCCACATCTCTGACAACATTTGGGTCTTACGATTGTTATTTACTTTTGCTGGCATGTCTCATTCATGATGCAAAAGTCCTATAATTGTTATTATTCTCTGCCCTTTTGAAGTGAACCCTTTCTCTCTCTCCTTTGAACACTACTTGAGTAATCTGTTGGGATTAACCTTATAGATACATAATTTCTGTCTTTAGGTATATCAGTCATTCATATCTTTTGGCCATGATTTTTACAGCTCTGTCCTCTGTGGGTGTCTTCTCTTTCCAGAACTTTCCTTTTTATATTCATTTAATACCTATCCTTGTACTATTTTCCATTACATTTGGATAAACCTATGTGGTCTTGGTTGATAACTTCCATGTCTTTAATAATAAGGGATGTAGCTTCTTTTCACCAGAGAAGGCAATGGCACCCCACTCCAGTACTCTTGCCTGGAAAATCCCATGGACGGAGGGGCCTGGTAGGCTGCAGTCCATGGGGTCGCTAAGAGTCAGACATGACTGAGTGACTTCACTTTCACTTTTCACTTTCATGCATTGGAGAAGG
>NW_011495033.1:2404015-2404252 GCF_000754665.1 Bison bison bison | reverse complement strand
TTGGAGAAGGAAATGGCGACCCACTCCAGTGTTCTTGCCTGGAGAATCCCAGGGACGGGGGAGCCTGGTGGGCTGCCGTCCATGGGGTCACACAGAATCGGACACGACTGAAGTGACTTAGCAGCAGCAGCTTCTTGTCACAGCAAATCAGTCATCTTGGAGAACGGATATGGTTTTAGGAAGCAAACAAAAAACTCAAGCAAGGGTTCCAGAAAACCTGCTGCTGCTGCTGCTAAG
>NW_011495033.1:2402575-2403915 GCF_000754665.1 Bison bison bison | reverse complement strand
CTCGGTGTGACCCCATAGATGGCAGCCCACTAGGCTCCTCTGTCCCTGGGATTCTCCAGGCAAGAACACTGGAGTGGGTTGCCATTTTCTTCTCCAATGAATGAAAGTGAAAAGTGAAAGTGAAGTCGCTCAGTCGCGTCTGACTCTTCTCGACCCCATGGAGTGTAGCCTACCAGGCTCCTCCGCCCATGGGATTTTCCAGGCAAGAGTACTGGAGTGGGGTGCCATTGCCTTCTCCGCCAGAAAACCTGGAAGGCACATAATTAAAGGTATTCTGGTCTAGCACCCTTTAAAAAATCAGGGAGAGGTGGGGGTACCTGTTAGGTCAATAGATACTCATATGCACACACAAAAATTCACATATCTACACATTTGCCTGGGAAATCCCATGGACGGAGGAGCCTGGTGGGCTGCAGTCCATGGGGTCGCTAAGAGTCGGACACGACTGAGCGACTTCACTCTCACTTTTCACTTTTCTGCATTGGAGAAGGAAACAGCAACCCACTCCAGTGTTCTTGCCTGGAGAATCCCAGGGACGGGGGAGCCTCGTGGGCTGAGGTCTATGGGGTCACACAGAGTTGGACACGACTGAAGTGACTTACCAGACTTAGCAGCACACATTTCTGTAAACATGCCAGGCAAATACTTATTTATCATCTTGTAAATATGCAGATGTATGCCCTCAAACAGATACCCCGGATGAAACAATGTTAATAACTAATGTGTTGCAGACTTTATAAAATACCTTCCCCTGCATTCTCTCCATTTAACAGCTCTACAAATAGAATTTGTCTTAATATTAAATAGCTTTCATGCAGTGAGTGATTTCGTAGGCCAGGCGCCATGCTAAGTGCCTTAAATGCATTCTCTCTTTTAGTCTGCAGAACAGCCTATGATATAAGGACTTATTTAGTCCATTATACCGGATGTAAACACCTAGGCTCAAAGCCCTTAGACGATTTGCCAAGGTCACTCAACTGATAAGTAAGGAGACAGTACTTCCACATCCTCAGCCTTCAGAGTCTGCGGCACACTCCCCATTTCACCTGCAGGGGGCGCCCTCTCCCTTCCAGAGCTAAGCGTGCAAGCCAGGGAAGAACCCTCATTTCTTTTCATCCTGGAACTCCGTAAAGCAGGACTTGATGGTCATTTTTATCATGTTTCCAGAGAATACAAACCTGAGGCTGAAGCAAGGTGGAAGCACTGTCCAGGCTTGTCTGTCAGAAAATTATAATATGCAAACACTACCAATTGTGGAACACCTTCTAATTGCCAGAAACTGTGCCTGATGAATGAAGGTTAATACAGCCATCCTGAGGTGGAGCCACCTGTCAGAGGTG
>NW_011495033.1:2364173-2402475 GCF_000754665.1 Bison bison bison | reverse complement strand
CCCCCGCCACAGCCTTAGAGAGGTTAAGTGGGCACACATGTATTAAGTGCAGAACAGAGCCTGGATCCCAGGACAGCCTGGCTCTTTGCTTTCTGCTGTCAGACCATGGTACTGCCTCTCCCTGACAGGGCACGCTCAGTGGGCAGGCCTGGGGCCAGGGCCCCACATTTTGCTCCTGGTGGGGCCCCAAGAGCCCACTGCCCCAGAGTCTAAGGCTTTTCATGATCTGTGACTTGGCCACCCGCCCTGTGAAATGTGGAGCCCTGGGGTCTGTGGGCCTGGGGACCGGATGCCAAGTGTGCCAGCCAGGGTCTCACTTGCAGAATTAGGATGATGAGCCTCATCCCAAGTGCTCTGGGGACCCCTCACTCCTCCCTGGGAGGCTATGGGCATCTCTCCAGCATCTGTGGGGTCCCCCATTCTGAGCTGTGGAACTCCCCCTGCCCCCAACTCTCCAAGGAGACCAGCAAGCCCTCAGGCTTTCCTTGTCATATCTGGGTCCTCATAGTGAGCAGCACCAGCGATATGAGCCTGGTCAGTGAGGCTCAGTATGAGTGAGGCCGGACATGAGCTCAGAGTGCTCATCTTAGAGACAGAGCAGCTGTCCAGACTTCTCAAGGGGGCCAGCTGTCCCTCCCACTTCTGCAGCAGCCTTGGCCCAAGGCCCCACTTTCCTGCATTCCAAATCTGCCCCTCATCAGAGAGGCACAGTCCACACTCCCGCTCTTCCCCAGGAGCCTCATCTGCCCATTGCTTGGGGTACCAGCGGGATTTACTGATGCCCAAGTCCTTGGCCCTGCCCCCAGTTTCCTTCCCTGAGGCTGGCCCACAGTCTGCTCTCACTGCCATGCTCTCTGTAGCTCACAGCAGACAGCAGTTCTGACCACATTGTCAGCCTCCCAGTCTTGCTCCTCATCTCCAGATAATGTCCTCTCCCACAGGGCCCCTCACAGTGCTCGGTCACACCTGGGCTCTTGCAGGAACCCATGTCTCCTAGTACCTACCTGTGGGCTTCAGGCCAGGGGCCCATCATTCCAGGGTGAAGCCCCAAGCCTCTCAGGGTCTTCCTGCCACCCTGGGTTCCTGGGCCCCGTGGAGTCCTGCTAGCAGACAGAGATGACAGCTCCTCCTTTTTATTTGGCTGCATCTGATGGCCTCCCCCAGACCACAGACTTGGGGCATCAGCACAGGCAGGGGGAGGGGACCCACGCTGCATCATCCGACCCCATCAGTTACCACCCATACTCCCACATAAACCCCCCACTTTGTCCAAAGGTCTTCATTTCTAAATTTTTTTTTTTTTTGTAAAGCAAGAGACAATAGGACTCAGAGGCACCGAGATGCAAAAGTCACTTTCCAAGGAGAGTTCAAGTCTAAAGGAAAGTGCCCAGAAGAATCCGGCTCCTGGCTGGGTTCGCGGGGTTCTAGGAGGTGCGGCCCAGTCTCCAGAGTTCCTTCCCACCGACAAAGCGCCTCCTTTCCCGTCAGGCTTCAGCCCATTCAGTTCTGCCAGGGATGGCTTTCTAATCTTCCCATTCTGTGGTCATCCTGCCGTTGGCTCCTTCCTGGCCCTTCAGTGCGCTCGGTGCCCGGTCAGGAGTGTTGGTGGCCCAGCCCGGGGCCCGCTCGCAGGAGGCCCCGCGGCCAGGCCGAGGGGGCCCCGAGACTTCGGCGCCAGCTTCCGGGGGAGGCCTGGGCCCAGCCCGGCAGTGCCTCGGCCACCGCCCTGGGCCGTCCCAGGGGCGTGTGCGGGTGGCACGAGGCGCAGCGCGGCGCGAAGGGCCCGGCGGGCGGCGGCGGCGCCGGAGGGCTGGAGCCCAGGTCCCCAGCGTCCCCGGCGCGCGCGGCCTGCCTGTGGCACTCCTGGTGCCCGCAGGGCCAGCGGGGTGCGGGGCTGGCGCGTAGCACGAGGGACAGCGCGGCGATGCGGTGGATGGCCCTGCGCAGCGTGGCGATCTTGGAGAGCCTCTTCCCGCCCAGGTCGTGCCGCAGCGCGCGGCGCAGCGCGTTGAAGGCCTCATTGTAGTCCAGGATGCGCCTGCGCTCGCGCACGTTGGCGGCCATGCGCCGCGCCTTGGACCGCACAGGCCGGCTGCGTTTTCTACTTCCGGCGACCTCCTCCGCCTCGCCCAGGCCTCGGGGGCCGCCGTTCTCTCTCAGCACCCCAAAATCCCTCTCGGCTTCCAGGCAAGAGTTCCCCAAGTCTTGAGGAGAGCCCTCAGCCCCCTTCAGTCCCCTGAGGCCTGGTCCTGGCGCGCCTCGATGCATGGCCTCCTCCCGGGCCTCGCTGCCCCGGCTCCGGCTCCCAAGGCTGACAGTCCGCCTTCTGAGCGTGCACTCCTACAGCCTGGACACTCCGGGACAGGCCCTCTCTAGCTGGGGCTTTATGGCACCACGTGGCTCTCCGCCCTCCTCATCCATCCATCTCCCTCCTACTGCTTTATGACCTGCCTCCAGGTAGGTTGGTGAGGGAGGAACCCAGAGGGACGAAGCATGCAGATTCTTGTAGGAAGGGGCCAGGCGGGCAGCAGGACACGCCCAGGGCAGTGCTCCAGCCACGGGGAGACCTGGCCCGGCTTCACTCCAAGGCCTCTCTGGGGTGGCTGGGGTCCACATTCTTGGCCCTGAGTGCCAAATCTGGCCTGCGGGCAGGAGAGCTGATAGGCACACAGAAGGGGCCCAGGGGTAGTTGAGTGTGTTTGAAGAACCCTGAAAGTTTTGTCAAGGCCTGTGGGCAACCACAGGGCTGTCACAGAGGGTAGCATGACTGTTCCAGCAGGAGCCATAAGGGAGGGGGCAAATCAGAGACCACAGGGCCCTACAGTTAAGATGGACCTGGAATTTCTGGCTCTTTCAGCTCCCAGAGTGAGGCTGGCTGGAATTCCGGGTTTGAGTTTTGCTTGGGCCTTATTCACCCTCTAGGTTTCCCAGGAGGTGCTAGTGATAAAGAATCTGCCTGCAATGCAGGAGACCCGTTTGATCAAACTCAAAATGCAGTTTGATCCTTGAGTCAGGAAGATCCCCTGGAGGAGGGCATGGCAACCCACTCCAGTGTTCTTGCCTGGAGAATCCCACGGACAGAGGAGCCTGGCAGGCTACAGTCCATAGCGTTGCAAAGACTGAAGTGACTTAACACAGCACACACATACTCACCCCTTACATCTCTTTAGCTCTCTCTTCTGCAGGCAGAGCAGAGCTGAGTGCTAACTCAGAGGGTAATGGAGATTGTCTTGTGGTCCACTGGCTCCCCTTGTGGTATCCACCAGGGGCATCTTTTGGAGTCCAAAGTCACTGAGTAGCTCTGTCTCAGGACATAGCACTGCTGTGTTATGAACTCAGTTAACCCACCCCCACCCCCAGGGATTTAAAATTTACATAGGGTCTCAGAAAAAGAATAACGCTTTAAGCCTAGAGAAAGATCCCACCACCACCACCACCGCCCAGTGGAATTTCAGGCATCCACAAGGAAGTTATATGGATCACCAAGGTCAATCTCATTCCAATTCACAATCCAGATGCCTCCAAATTGCCAAGACTGTGGTATCAGCTGGGATGGGTATGGAGTTCACACCCATCTTGCCAAAGAGCAGACCAATAACCCTGTTATTTCAAACTATGACCTGCTCTTTGGAGAAGAAGAATAAGGCTGTTCTTTTATTCTCTGTGTTGCCTACTAGTCTATAAGTACCCTACTGCTGCTCAGTCACTTCAGTCATGTCTGACTCTGTGCGACCCCATAGACAGCAGCCCACTAGCCTGCTCTGTCCCTGGGATTCTCCAGGCAAGAACACTGGAGTGGGTTGCCATTTCCTTCTCCAATGCATAAAAGTGAAAGTGAAGTCGCTCAGTCGTGTCCGACTCTTAGCGACCCCATGGACTGCAGCCCACCAGGCTCCTCCACCCATGGGATTTTCCAGGCAAGAGTACTGGAGTGGGGTGCCATTGCCTTCTCTGCTAAGTACCCTAAGGACATTGTATTTCTCTATTCCCCAAACCTGAAGTATCTGTGAAATTTAAAAGTGAATGAAAGCAGCTAGAACTGGATGTTTTGTCCTCTAGATTCAGTGGTCTCCCATTGTCCTCAAAACACACATAGAATCGTAGAGAAATGCAGACCTCAAGCAGGATTTGGCCCTAAGCATGGCCACAGGTGTCATGGGTGCATCCAGGGTCTCATGGGTCAGTGTGGGAGGCAGGGCAAAAGGTCACAGCCCAGACAGAATGGTTCCCGAGAGTCACATTCCACAGCCACCTCTGCTCCCACCCTATCCTGTGTCCCTTAGCCCCCCAAGGCCACTCTAGAGAGAGCTGAACCACTTTCCAGCTCAGCGGTCTTGCCTAGCCCCTCAGAAAAGCCTGGCCCCAGGGCTCAAAGGCAGACAGATCAGGAAGCAGCAGGTGGACCTTTCAGTCCCAGAAGAGCCAGGGAGGGGTGGTTTGTTGGCAAGGCAGGGAGACTTTTCCCTCCCCAACCACCCCCAGCCAACAGCTCCTTCCAAAACTTCCCCCTTCAAGGGCACAGTTGGACATATGAATGCATACTATAGACAGGCATGGTATTAAGTGTATTTTTTAACATACCTTAACTTAGTCTCATAGCAATCCTGTACAGATGGCTCTATTATTATAATAATACCCATTTTACAGACTGGAAACTGAGACTCTGAAAGTATGAAGTTATTTGCCCCAAGTCAAAGGACTAAGCTGCTGCCAAGCTCAGATTTCAAATCAGCCAGTGTGGTTCCTATTTGGAGACCAGGCTTTTAACTGCTCTAGGCTGGGCCTGCATTCTGGGCTTCCCAACCAGCAGCCCCCACTGACCACCTGTAGGTGATAGAGGCCTTGCCTCTGCCCTTTGAAACAAGTCATTGAGATAGTCAAATAGTTTCAACCACCTGTGGGAAAAAAAAAGTGACGGATACAGAGAAAAGTGGGAGGGGGGAGGAACCTCCAAATGAAGAGAGACAAGCAGGGGAAAGGTAGAGAATATGGGCTGGAAGCTAGGAGCAATCCAGGGCGCCCAGCTGTGCCTGCCTCCTGGGCTGAGATTCGCTGCCTGGGAATCTCCTTGGCTAATTCTGTGTCCCCAGCTGAACTGATGGCTGCTGGACCCCAGGGGGAGCACCAGAGAGCAGAGGTGACAGGCCAGTGACTACCTGCCAGCCTGACCGTGGACTGCAGGTGAGCTGGGCAGGGGAGTCAGAAGTAGCCTGAGGGGACCCAAGAACAGCCCAAAGCAGCCTTGGTGCAGGTGCTGGAAAGGCCTCTCTCTACCGGAGTTCTGGACACAGTTCAGCGGCCTGCAGTTGGTCACCAGCCTCCACTGCTTGCGAATCTTTCCTTCTCTGGGAAGCCTGCCCTGAACCCTTCACTTCTGTGCATTACCCCATCTTAGAATTTGGCAGAACATGTCCATTTTCCCCTTCCTATTATTTTTTTTAATTCCCTGATGGCTCAGACTGTAAAGAATCTGCTCACAATGCAGAAGACCCGGGTTCAGTCCTGGGTCAGGAAGATCCCCTGGATAAGGGAATGTCTACCCATTCCAGTATTGTAGCCTAGAGAATCCCATGGACAGAGAAGCTAGGCTGGCTACAGTCCATGGGGTCACAAAGAGTCAGACACAATTGAGCAACTAACACATTCACATTTTTCACTTCTTTTCATTGCACTTTTTTCCCTTCTTATTTTTTAAGTTAATTTTTTATTGAAGTATAGTTGATAGTTGATTTACAATGTGTTTCAGGTATACAGCATAGTGATTCATATATATATATACACACACACACACACACACTTTTTCAGATTATCTTCTCTTATAGGTTATTATCGGAGAAGGCAATGGCACCCCACTCCAGTACTCTTGCCTGGAAAATCCCATGGACGGAGGAGCCTGGTGGGCTGCAGTCCATGGGGTCACTAAGAGTCGGACACGACTGAGCGACTTCACTTTCACTTTTCACTTTCAGGCATTGGAGAAGGAAATGGCAACCCACTCCAGTGTTCTTGCCTGGAGAATCCCAGGGACGGGAGAGCCTGGTGGGCTGCCGTCTGTGGGGTCGCACAGAGTCGGACACAACTGAAGCGACTTAGCAGCAGCAGCAGCAGCATAGGTTATTGTAAGATATTGAGTATAGTTCCTTGTGCTGTGCAATAGGTCTTTGTTCGTTATCTACATATTGTAATTTAATGTTCATGTTGCATCTGTATCCAGGTGACTTCTGTATTCCCAGTTCCTAGCACACTGCCTGGTACAGGGTAGGTCCAAAGAAATGATTACTGAATGTTGAATAAGTGGTGCCTCCCTGATATTAAAATATTTGCAAAACTCTGGAAATTTCACAGTGGTCTGATCAAACAACCTCTGTATTCAAATCCAGTGAACATTTATTGAACATGCACCAAATACCAGGCCCAGTGCTACAGACTGTCACATGTGTTGACAGCCATGAACATGTGCATTAAATATATAGAAATTCTGTATTAAAATAGAGGGACGTAATCCTTGCAGCTGGAGAAGGCAATGGCACCCCACTCCAGTACTTTTGCCTGGAAAATCCCATGGACGGAGGAGCCTGGTAGGCTGCAGTCCATGGGGTCTCTAAGAGTCGGACAACACTGATCGACTTCACTTTCACTTTTCACTTTCCTGCATTGGAGAAGGAAATGGCAACCCACTCCAGTGTTCTTGCCTGGAGAATCCCAGGGATGGGGGAGCCTGGTGGGCTGCGGTCTATGGGGTCGAACAGAGTCGGACACGACTGAAATGACTTACCAGCAGCAGCAATCCTTGCAGCCAAAAAGAATGCCTAGGAATCCTCCACCGACCTCAGGGAAATTTGGAAGTTATCAAAGCTGTGTTCTCAAATGTGGCTGTAATGGCAGCAGCAGTCTAACTTCTGGGACCTCACCCCACATCTACTGAATACAAAATTCTGTGTTAAAAGCAAAGTGGTTCAAATGCTCAGAAATATATATATGCGTATTCACTCTTTCAGAATCTGGTCCAGTGGTTATTCAGTTTTACCTTGCTTAAGGAGAACTGACTTCAGGATTGTATACATAATACCTTATTTAAGGTTAAGTCTTTTTCAGAGATAATTTTGACTACACACAATTTGCTTCTTGCACATTAGCCTTAGAACATCCCCACCGATACTTTGGATGGAGGGAGAAAAACAAAACAAAACAAAACCTCATGTCAGTAGACTGCGGGGGGCCTTAAACATAAAATAGTCATAGAAAATCAGCAAGGGAAGAAATGAGATGGAACCACAAATTTCTCTGCCGGCCTCCTACCATGAATCCTCAAATCCACAGGAAAGGGAGGTTAAGGAAAGCAAAGAAAATGTCCCAAGGGCCCAAGATGTCTGATGCTGGAGCGGGGCTGCCCTTGCACCCCTTCGCTAAAACAGTTCTGGCTTCTCCTTCCCGAGTGTCCTCCTTCTCCAGGCCGGGTCCCCACTCCCGACCCTTTCCCTGCACACTCTGGGCTCCAAATGAGTAATTCTGAGGTCACACTCTCCGGCCAAATGGCCGGAGCTCGCCAAGAGAAGCGCCCCCGCCCCACTCGGCCGCCTTTCCACGAATCCCGGGAATCCGGATGGACTCGGCGTGACGATCCCCGGCAGGGACCCCCCCGGGGCGTGCAGCTTGCAGCGGGGCTCGAGCCGGGCGGGGGGCGGGCCGACTTCAAAGGCGGGCGGCGGGGCAGGCATTTCCGCGGCACCTGCAGCGGCGGCCGGTCCTCCTTCCGCGCGCCCGGGATCCGCCCCCGCCGGGAGCGCCGCTTTCCCAGCCCCGCCGCCGGGAGGCGTGGCCGCGGCCGTGATTTAGGGCCGGGCGATTCCGCTGGCGGCCGCCAAGGTGCCAATTACTGCTCGGCCGGGCCTGGATTTCAAAAATTCCTGCTCTTCCCCTGGAAGTTCCGGCGTCGCTCCTCCGAGGGAAGACACAACTCCCACCTTGGAGAGAAAACCGGGATCCTGGGACGGGCTGTGCGGAGAAACCGAGCCCAGGGTGGTCCCGGGAGCCCCGTCATCCCAGGAGGCTGGGCTCTAGAAAGGCCGGTAGCCTCCATTCTCTCCCAGGCCGGGGCCCTCAGCGGTTCAACTTAGAGGTGAACTTGGCTTGGGGGGAATTTGGAATCCGGAGGATTTGGGCTCAGTTTCAGGCTCTACCCCTTCATTCAACAACAACAAAAATGAGTTGATATCTTCCTAGTCTAGATACCCGTGCAACATAGTGAATGAAACAGAAAACACCTCCTGTGAACAGTGTGGAGGACGGATCTAACGCAGACTCCATTTAAGAGAATACTTAACTGTAGGGACTTCCCTGGTGGTTCAGTGGTTAAGACTCCGCACTTCCAACGCAGGGGAACTCAGGTTCAATCACTGGTCAAGGAACTAGATCCTGCGTGCCACAGCTAAGACCTGGAGCCGTCAAATTAAAAAAAAGTGGTATCTCATAGTTAACTGTGGGGGAAAAATGAGGCTGCTATAAGGATCCAGAGGAGAGAGGAGGGGCCTGAGCTATGCAGGTGGTTGTGAGAGAGGCGGGCTGGTATCCACACTTGTTTGAAAAGTAGAATTGGCACATGGGGGTGGCCAGCTGGGTGTTAAGGATGATGAAACGAAAGTGTTACCATCTCCATATCCTCCTTCAAGAATCTGAGGCCTGAGATTTTTGAGCAGCCCCTAGTGATGGGTTTTCTGAAGCGTAAGGTCCAACTTTGGATGTGAGGAAGGACAGAGAGCTGATGACATTCCGGTCACTTCTTCACAGGGGCTGGGAGACCTGGGGCACCCGGGACTTGCAGTGAATATTTTTGTTACCATGGTTTGCTCTGCAGCATTGGTTTTTGTTGTTGTTTGTTAATTAAAAAAAAAAAAAAAACCTTTATTTATTTTGGCTATGCCAGGTCTTAGTTATGCAATGCGGGATCTTTGATCTTCTTTGTGGCATGAGAAATCTTTTTAATTGTGCCATGAGAACTCTTAGTTGCGGGCGGTGAGATCTAGTTCCCTGGATCTAGATCCCAAGTCCCTGAATGGAACTTGGGCCCCCTGCCTTGGGAATAGGGAGTCTTAACCACTGGATCAGCAGGGAAATCCCTGCAGCATTTGAATAGTCTGGGGGGAGGGACATCTCCATGGGGGAGAGCTTGGGTGGGAAAGACTCCTGGCAGCTAGAACAGGCAGGAGTCCAGGTTCTTGACACCTCAACTTGAATGTGGAGCAGGGGCCCCAAGGAAACAGGCTCCTGGGGAGAAACTGCCGGTACTGGGCCAGTAGCCTCCAGTATCCTGTGGGGGCATCCACAGGAGGTTACTAGCTAGGCTGTGGATCCAGCCACCCAGTTTCCTGTAATTCTGATGAGTTTCCCAAACTCAATCCCATTAAACTTCCCACCGATCCTGTGTCCGGATTCCAAATTCCCCAGTAACTTCCTTTTCCGATTAAGTGAACCAAGTTGAGTTGTTCACAACCAAAATCCTGACAGCCTAGAGCAGAGAGTAAGTAACTGCTCTGTTTCGTCTCTCTTACTCCTAAATCAATCGATGAACCTACCTTGAGACCTGCAGTAGGTAACTTAACCTCTCTGAGCCTCAGTTTCCTCAGCCCTAAAATGGATCTGCAGTGTTTTGTTCGTCACTCAGTGGTGTCCGACTCTTTGTGACCCCCTGGACTGTAGTAGCCCGCCAGGCTCCTCTGTCCATGGGATTTTCCAGGCAAGAATACTGGAGTGGGTTGCTATTTCTTTCTTCAGGGGATCTTCCCAACCCGGGGATTGAACCTAGGTCTCCCACATCGTGGACAGGTTCTTTACCGCCTGAACCACCAGGGAAGCGAATGAATTTGTAACTGCCTCATAACTGGAAGGCCCTCAGTGCAATGTCTGGCATATAGCTGGAACTTCATAATATTTAGTTATTGTTTTTATTATTATCCTTTTCCTGGCAGACTTAGCCCCCCCAGGGGTTCTTTCTTCCAAGTTTATGCAGTGATATGGTCCTCTTCCTTGCCCCTACTCTCCAGCCCACAGAGTAACATCCCCCAATCAACCACCTCCCGACAGCATGTTCCTACTTGGTCTAAAGCTAGAATATTTCTTGGCCCTTCACCTACCCTCACCTCTGCTGTGCCTCTAACAATGAACAGCAGAATGGATGTTTGGGCTCTGGAATAAGACTATCACTTAATAACTGTATATCGTTGGGTAAGATACTTCATTAACCCCTCTGAGCCTCAATTTGCTTATCTGTAAAATGGGGATATAGAGTAATACTGCTTCATCTGATTTGTTGTGAGGATTAAATAAAACAGTATGTTAGACTCTCCTAACAAGTCTCAGCTCCTCTAAGGTGCTCTATGAATAGTAACTTTCTCCTGCTGCTGCAACTCTGCTCCCTTCCCCCAGGCAGTCTGGCACTGCAGCTGTAAATCATCCAGAAACCAAGAGCATCCTCCTCCCTCCCACCCCAGTACCAAACTCCTCATCACCTCCACCCACTAATGACTTGGTGATTGGCTTCTCATTAAAGCAATGACAAAGAGGCCTCTGTGCTTTTAGCTGGGTTCCAGTCATCGATAGGCCCCAGGGTCAGCCGGGGGTAAAGTAGAAATTCTGGGCTCGGCTTGTGGAGAGTTCTATCTTCCTGTCTGTCCCCCACCCTGGGCCGGTGGGCCAGCAGACAAGGCAGCCCCTGCCCTGGCCTGGAATTCTCAGGACAGGGCACCACTACTGTGGGGAGGGAAAACAGGGCTCCTACCCAGGGTCTGGAAGCTGACAGCTGTGTGTGGTCTGCCTTCCTGAGCTTCAGTTTTCTCATTTGTCAAGTGGGAATAAATGATAATACCTGCCTGGTAGGGTAGGTGTGAAGATAGAAATAAATCAAATGTAAATTTCTAAAACTCTGTAGGTGTGCATAAATGGCAGCCATTGTTACTGTTGTTGCGATTGCTTTATTACTGAATTTTTAAAAGTTGGAACCCAAATGCCAGTTTTTCCAACCCCACTTGGTAAATAGTTAATTCTGTCTCCAGTGATTTGTAATGCCACATCTCTATAATGCCAGCTCCAGCCATCTCTGTTTAATGCCTGTCTGATCTGGTGATTGCTTGGCCTCATTGTTCATTTCCAGAGTCATCTTGATGTTCTTGGCTCGTTATACTTTCGAGGGAATTTCAGAATCCCTTTGTTTAATGTAATCATTCATGTGATTATTCTTCTGTGACTCTTTCATATCTCTTCTGTGTATATTTCTTTCTCAAGGTGGCTTCCCTCCTGGTGGCACAATGACTGCAAGAGCTCCAGGAATCACACACATACTCCATCGTGCACAAACGCGGCAGAGGTTTATCCCTCAAATCCTGACCCATTAGAAACTGTGAAATAATAAATGCTTATGTAGGGGTTTTTTTAAGCACATTTCTTCTTTTAATTTGTTTTTGTTTATTTGGCTGCACTGGGTCTTAGTTTTGGCACTCAGGATCTTTGATCTTTGCTGCAGCACACGGGATCTTTAGTTTCAGCATGAGGATCTAGTTCCCCCGAGCAGGGTCCCCAACATTGAGCACTGCAAGTCTTAGCCACTGGACCATCAGGGAAGTCCCTAAGCCAGTGCGTTTTGCGGTAATTTGGCACACAGCTATAGATAATGAATACCGCGGTTAACATTTCCCAGCCTTTCCTGCAGTTGGCTGAATTCTGTTAATATGAGCAGAAGTGGTGTGTGTCACTCCCAGGCACACACCTTCCCTTTTCTCTGGCTCAAAGACCTGGGGCAGCCATGGGAGCCACAAGCTAAAGATTGCAGAGTTGAGGAGAAGGAGCCAGGGCCTTCATTCTGCCTGGAGGAAAACTGCCCGGAAAAACTGCCTGACCAGGAACACTCACCTGAATGACTACAGGAGTGAGAAACTTTCCTGTTTAACCCTTTGAGTTAGGGGATTTATCGCCCTTAGCACCTAATATCATCTTCACTAGTACACTTTTCACATAGCATTTTACAAATCTTTTAAAAATACAATCAATGTTCATTTAAATGTGCTCATATATTTACTCATTTCTTTGCTCTGCAACTCAGACATTCCATGTGGAATCTTCTTTTTTTTCCTGAGTTATATCTTGTAGCATTTCCTCCAGTGAGAGCCCACTAGTAATGACTGTCTCACCTTTATTTCTCCTATATAAGTCTAGTTGGTTCTACTTTTTTATTATTATTATTTTAAATATTTACTTATTTATTTGGCTGTGCCAGCTCTTAGTTGCAGCACTTGGGTTCTTTGATTTTTGGTGCAGCTTGCAGGATCTTAGCTGCACCATGCAAACTCTTAGTTGAGGCATGTGGGATCTAGTTCCCAGCCCAGGGATCAAACCTGGGCTCCCTGCATCGGGACCACGGAGTCTTAGCCACTGGACCACTATGGGGGTCCCTGTTCTTTTTGAATCACTTTGAAAAAATGATGTTGTCTTCCTACTTCCATTGCTGTGGATGAGATGTCAGCTTCAGAATGAGTTGTTCCTTTGAAGGTATTTTTTTTTTCCAGATTGGTTTTGAAATCTTTTCACTGTTTTTAGTTTCTGATATATCACTATGACACATTGAAGTATGTGGGTTTAAAATATATATATATATATGTATATCTATATTCTAGGATTTGTTGGGCTTCTCAGATTTGTGGTTTGTTACTTCTCAGATTGGCAAATTTCCTCACTTTTGTCTTTTAAGATATTGCTTCTGTTGTACTTCCTTTTTTCTCTTCTTATGGTTCTTTAATCACACATAGGACATTCTTTATCCTTCACATCTATTCTTCTCACTTTTGCTTTACAGATAATTTTGTTGCATGTGTAAAAACAATTTTGAGTACAAATGTTTACTCATAGTTTTTTTTTTTTTTGAAGTAATTCCTAGAATTCTAAAGGGGTTCATTTATGTAAATTAGTTCAATGCACAGTTGGTGTTTAGTCAGTCATATCCGACTCTTCGGCGACCCCATGGACTATAGCCCACCAGGCTCTTCGGTCCATGGCATTTCCCAGGCAAGAATACTGCAGTATGTTGCCATTTCCTTCTCCATATTCTACAGATAATTTTTAAAAGCATCTCCATATGCTTCAGTTTAATTTGAGCCTCCTAATTTGTGCTGTGGGCACGACAAGATGCCTCTTTTGCCAATAAGAACTCTTTGTCAGCCAGGCAAAGGTGTTTGCCCAAGGTCACACAGGCAGACAGTGAATCAAGTGGTAGCAAAGAGGCAGAATAATCTACTCCTAAAAGTTTAAGCTCCGGGGACAGATAACCAGGGGTATGAGTCCTGGATCTGCTACCCAATCGCCTAGTAACCCTGGACCAGTCACTTAATCGCTTCTTGCTTGGATTTCTACGTCTGCAAAATGGGAACCATAATGACTAACTGGCAGGACTGTTTGGGGAAGTTCATTAGATAATATATGGCAGCTTCCTGGCACCGAATAGGTACTCAATAAATATTTGATGAATGAATTAATAAAGTCTTTAGCCAGCTTGGCGCACAGTCTCTCAATCAATGTTAGCTATTGCTATTATGCTTATATTTTATTTATTTGTAAATGTATTCATTTAGTACTATTAATTTTGCCATTTCAACAAGGCCCTCTGAATCTGAGATCCTCTCTGGTCTCCGGTCCTACCCCCCACACACCACCCCCCAGCCAACCCTGTCACCTCTGCCCCTCCAGGCTCTTCTAGACTTTCCCATCCCCAACCATAAATCAGGCTCTGCAGACCCTGGGTCTGTAATTAACAAGGCGAGGTGGGCGGGTCTGGGGTAGTGACACCCCACCCCGTCCTAGGGGCTTCCTGCTCCTCTGTCCTCTCCAAAAGCAGAAGGGAGAATGCAGGCAGCTGGGGGGTCTCCTACACACCCCTGATTTACCGTGCTCTGTGTGAAGGAGATTTATGGGCTATGACCCGGAGCTGGGACTGTGAGGAGGGTGGGACGCAGAGAGAGGGGACCCAGTGGTCACCTGCCTAAATTTGGCGGGGTGGCCACATACATCCTGCCACAATTCCGGCTCAGGGACCCCAGGTCCTGGCTCCTCCTTCACCCAGTCTCCCAGGGCTAGGTTTCTCAGGCCTCTCTGAGCTGGGCGATCCATGGGCTCACTGACTCTTGACATCCTGCAGGTTGTGGTATCTGTCGCCCTGTTTTTCAGATGAGAAGATGAAATCTCAGAGACTTCATTTGCCCTGACTACAAAGCTTCAGGGTTTTTTGTTGTTGTTGTTGCATCCTCAATTACTTCTTGTGAGTCGATATAAAAATTTTCCTCTAATTCAGCTGTGTCCCTCCCCCATAAAGGAAAGAGCCACCTGCTTGGGGTGGGTCAGGGAAGTGGGGAGAGGGGGCAGACATTCTCTGGGCACTGCAGGAGCCTCCTTTAGCTTCAGGACAACCTTTTGCCTGACTGGTTTCATGGCCAGTTCATAGATGTGGAAACAGAGTCTCCCAGAGGTTTAGCGACTCCTAGGAGGTCAGGTCAAAACTCTTCTCTCTGGCTCCCCATCTTGGTGGATTGAACTAAACCATCATTCACCTGGGCTTCCCTGGTGGCTCAGATGGTAAAGAATCTGCTCAAAGTATGGGAGAGATCCCCTAGAGAAGGGAATGGCTCCCCACTCCAGTACTCTTGCCTGGAAAATCCCATGGACAGAGGAGCCTGGCGGGCTGCAGTCCATGGGGTTTCAAAGAGTTGGACATGACTAAACACACACAAACACACACAAATATCATTATCCTAGATGCTCCAGCTAAACCTCCAGGAACTGTCCACCACATTCCCATATACTCACAGTCCAGTGGTCCAGCTTGTCACCTTTGCATCCCAGTTCCCTGTCCAGTGTTTCCCCTCCTCTTCACCCCCATGGCCACTGCTCTGTCCAAGCCTCATGGCAGAAGAGTCCCTGCACTGCTCTTACTGGCCTTCGAGCCTCAGTCTACCCACCTTTCATGTCTCCCTCCTCCAGTCAGTGCCCACTCCACTCAAGTTACCATTTCCAAGCAAGTATGGCCACTTGCCTCCCAACCATGATGGCAGTGTCAACCCAAGCAGTTCACAGAGTTCGTTCTGTGGGTGTTACCGGTGTGAACTACAGCAACAGACATTCTCTGGATAAACACATTTGGAAAATGATGGATTTAAACAAAACCAGGCAGGTTTCTTTGCTGACTCCTGGGATTCTCCAGTGTGCTAATACAGAAATGGAGATAGTTTTCAGCTTTGCCAAATTTATTGACCGAAGATCCTTTCCTCACATCTCCCAGGGCAAGCTTTCCAGCACACAGAACTGCTGAATAATTACTAATGGGTTGATTGTTAATTGAAACCAGGTGGGAATATGGCTTAAGCTCAATAGGAAGGAACTCCAGGTAACCTCCTTAACTTCTCTGAGACTCCATTTATTCCTCTGAAGGTGGGATTAATAACAGCTACCTCAGAGCTGATCTGTGCCTGAGACAGCACTTGAAACACCATTGGACGGTAATGGCGGTCGTGTACTCTGTCTTGCCAGTGCTTCCTTGAGGGAGGAGGCAAATAAATTAGCTCTTAGATGCAGAACTAAATTCTTTTACTTAGTTTATTATTAATTTTCTTTAATGGCCCTGCCGCGAGGTATGCAGGAGCTTAGTTCCCCAGTCAACACTCCCTTCAGGAGAAGTGGAGAGTCTTAACCACTGGACCACCAGGGAAGTCCCTAAATTCTTTTTCTTCAAAGGCGTTCCTTTGGGCTATATCAAAGAGTTTATTGTCTTTCAAATATGACTGCCTCAAAAAAGAAATGTTTTACTCCTGGAATCAAAGAAACTTTGAAGAGAGAAAACTGGGAGATGGGGGCGGGGGGACGTTGGTGGTGTTTGGGCGCCCTCTGTTGGTCACATAGTGGAACTCCAAGGAGACGGTCAAGCGAGGCCTCTAGGCCTGAGACCCAAGGCTTTGCCTTTGGCTGCAACACAAATCTGGGAGGTAAGAAGAAACTGCTTTCTGCCCCTGGTCGGCTTCTTCCTGCACTCCTCTCAGGACCTCGCCAAAGTTTCACCACTTGCTACATTTTTCCATAGGCCCCCTCTCACCTGGTAACCCACCCTCACCTTCTGCGTCATAAAGGAAACATTGAGACCACCGGATGTGAACTCTCAACTTCCTGCCTACCGCCCACAGAAGTATCCGTCTGTACCAGCCTGTGCCTCCTTCCTCCTGCTTTCTGAAGCTGGTTCCTCGCCAGGCCGGGAGCCCTTTCCTCTCCGGTCTCTTAGAAAACCTAGACTTGGCTCCTCTCTCCAGTATTTTTTTCTTTAAAAATGAGTTTATATTTACAGAAAATTTCAGCCTAATACAGAGTTCTCATATGCTTTGCACTCAGTTTCCTTAATTATTAACCTCTTACATAGCACATTTGTTACAATTAATGAAC
Source organism: Bison bison bison (assembly GCF_000754665.1). Taxonomy (NCBI): domain Eukaryota; kingdom Metazoa; phylum Chordata; class Mammalia; order Artiodactyla; family Bovidae; genus Bison; species Bison bison. The sequence goes on along the minus strand of NW_011495033.1, from coordinate 2,386,014 downwards.
CAATATCGATACATTATTATTATTAACTCCATATTACTAATAGCTCCATATTAACTGCATTGTGTGTGTGTGTGTGTGTGTGTGAGTTGCTCAGTCGTGTCCGACTCTTTGTGACCCATGGACTGTAGTCCACCAGGCTCCTCTCTCTATGGAATTCTCTAGGCAAGAATACTGGAGTGGGTAGCCATTCTCTTTTCCAGAGACCTTCCCAACCCAGAGATCAAACCCCGGTCTCCTGCATTGCAGGCAGATTCTTTACCGTCTGAGCCACCAACTCATCGAGTTGGACACCTTAAATATTTGCAATTTTTATTTAAAATATATAAAGAAAAAAGGCATCACCATAAAAGAAAGTAAAATAAACAAAATGCTATCAACATACCCTTTCTCTCACTTGAAGATACAAAATAGTGAAAATAGTTGCTGGAATCCCCAAGCATTACAAACTTTTGCTCCGGTTCCTGCTTCTGGTGAATTCATAGCTGTGAAAAACGGATAATTTCCTTTTTTTTTCCCCTTTCTTTCTTTAAGGGAATCTGTCACCTGGGATCAAATAAGAACTTGATTAAGAAAATAAGACCCAGGGAGATGCCTTCTAGTCGTTAGGGTCCCCCAACAAAACAGAACCAATAAGAGGTTATGATATTTTGATTTTTAAAAAGTACTGAATTTTGTCATAATATCTCTTCTGTTTTATGTTTTGGTTTCTTGGCCCTCATGGCATGTGGGATCTTAGCTCTCTAACCAGGGATGAAACCTGCACACCCTGCATTGGAAGGTGAAGTCTTAATTACTGGACCTCCTGGGAAGTCCTTGTGATATTGTGACTTAAAATAAGAAGCATGTACTTGGTGTTCATCCCCATTTCTGGCACACAGCTCTAAAAACGCTTGGAATTTCCTAAGTGATAAATTCCTTTTGATGTATTAATGAGATGACTATTGGACTGTATATAAGGATAGGGGGCTGGTTGCTGGGAGAACCAACCATGTGATTCAGATCAGATCAGATCAGATCAGTCACTCAGTTGTGTCCGACTCTTTTCGACCCCATGAATCGCAGTACGCCAGGCCTCCCTGTCCATCACCAACTTCCAGAGTTCACTCAAACTCACGTCCATCGAGTCGGTGATGCTATTCAGCCATCTCGTCCTCTGTCGTCCCCTTCTCCTCCTGCCCCCAATCCCTCCCAGCATCAGAGTCTTTTCCAATGAGTCAACTCTTCACATGAGGTTCCCAAAGTACTGGAGTTTCAGCTTCAGCATCATTCCTTCCAAAGAACACCAAGGGTTGATCTCCTTTAGAATGGACTGGTTGGATCTCCTTGCAGTCCAAGGGACTCTCAAGAGTCTTCTCCAACACCACAGTTCAAAAGCATCAATTCTTCGGTGCTCAGCCTTCTTCACAGTCCAACTCTCACATCCATACATGACCACTGGAAAAACCATAGCCTTGACTAGACGGACCTTTGCTGGCAAAGTAATGTCTCTGCTTTTCAACATGCAGAGGTTGGTCATAACTTTCCTTCCAAGGAGTAAGCGTCTTTTAATTTCATGGCTGCAGTCACCATCTGCAGTGATTTTGGAGCCCCCCAAAAATAAAGTCTGACACTGTTTCCACTGTTGCCCCATCTATTTCCCATGAAGTGATGGGACCGGATGCCATGATCTTCGTTTTCTGAATGTTGAGCTTTAAGCCAACTTTTTCACTCTCCACTTTCACTTTCATCAGGAGGCTTTGATTAGAGTACTGGAATTTTTTTATTCCTAACCGCCTGACCTCTGGGGAGGGGAGAGGGGCTGAAGTTGAATGGATTTCCAATGACCAATCATTTAATTAATTATACGTCTAGAATGACACCATCAAACTCCAAATGATTGGGTTCAGAGAGCTTCCAGGTTGGTGGACTCGAGATTTGGAGAGAGTGGCACTCCATGCCTTCTGCCCATACCTTCCCCTGTGCATATCTTTCTCCTGGCTGTTCCTGAGTTGTACATAATACGCCAGTCATATAGTAAGTAAAGGGCTGCCCAGGTGGCTCGGTGGTGAAGAATCTGCCTCCCAACGCAGGAGATGCAAGACACGTGGGTTCGATCCCTGGGTTGGGGAGAGCCCCTGGAGGAGGGCGCAGCAACCCACTCCATATTCTTGCCTGGAGAGTCCCATGGATAGAGGAGCTTGGCAGTCTCCAGTTCATGGGGCTGCAAAGAGTCGGACATGACTGAGCAAAGCACACACACACAGACAGACAGCAAGTAAAATGTTTCAGTGTTCTGTGAACAGATCTAGCAATTAGTTGAACCCCAGGAGGCTCACTGAAACCTCCAGTCTCTAGCCTGTCAGTCAGAAGCACAGGTGACAACCTAGACTTTTGATTGGAATCTGAAGTTGGGGAGGGGGTTAGTCTTATGGAACTGAGCTCCTATCCTGTGGGATCTGATGCTGCCTCCAAATATATGGTACCATAATCCAGCTAGTGTCAGATAATTTCTTGGTGTGTGGGAAAGGCCCACACATCAAAGTTGGGTGCAGAATTGGAGATTTCTCTCTCTCTTTCCTGGTGGTTCCATCAGTAAAGAATCCACCTGCAATGCAGGAGACCAGGCTTCGATCCCTGGGTCGGGAAGATCCCCTGGAGAAGGAAACGGCTACCCACTCCACTATTCTTGCCTGGGAAATCCCATGGACAGAGGAGCATAGCAGGCTACAGTCTGTGAGGTTTCAAAGAGTCAGACATGACTGAGCGACTAATGTGCTCTCTCTTTGGGGTAATTGTGGGACATCCATGTGGAGATATTCACAACAGGCAGAGGGTTCTAGAAGCACAAAGCCCGAGGGAGAGGTGAGCGTGGAGATACAGATGGAGAGTCAGCAGCAGATGCTGGTGGCTGTTAACGCCAGGTTGATGCCAGTGGATCACAGTGCCCAGGGGAAACGTGTAGAGAGCAGTGGTGAATCATTAAGATCGTGCAAGTTGTGGGTGATAAAGAGGAGTCCTCAAAGGAAGCTGAAGATGGAGGTCAGAGAGGTGGGAAGGAAACCAGTGAGTGACACATTTCAAGAATGCAGCCACAGTTGTGAGCCAGAGGCTCAAGAGAAGTCAAGTAAGATGATTAGCCATTGGGTACTGGCTGGATTATGAGATGTTTCAAGATACAAGGAAGGAGCAATTTCCCCAGCAGTCAGTGGTTAAGACTCTACCTTCCACCGCAGGGGGCATGGGTTTGATCTCTGGTTGGAGACTGAAGATTCTGCATGTCATGAGGTGTGGCCAAAAAGTAATAAAAATTTCAGAAAAAGCCACAACCAAAAAAGCTAATGGAACTCATTAACAAATTAATGGAGAAAAGCAATATATAAAGAATATGTACTTATATATAAATATATGTACATGTATTTACATAAAGAAATTCTTGAAGGGTAAATGAGAAATTAATATTAGTGGTTTCAGAGACTGGAGTGGAGCAGAACTGGAAGGTTGGAGAACAGAGGTGGGAAATAACCACTTTATGGAATACTTGTTCATGCTTTTGTTTTTAATTTATTTATTATGGCTGTGCTTGGTGTTCATTACTCCTTGGGCTTTTCTCTGGTTGTGGCAAGCTGGGGCTACTCTCTAGTTGAGGTGCGCAGGCTTCTCACCGTGGTGCTTCCCTTGTGGAGGACAGGCTCCAGGGCACTCGGGCTGCAGTAATTGCGGCTCCCGGGCTCTAGAGCACAGGCTCAATAGTTGTGGTGCATGGGCTTAGTTGCTCTGCGGCATGTGGGATCTTCCCAGATCAGGGATCAAACCTGTGTCTCTTGCATTGGCAGGCGGACTCTTTACCACTGAGCTACCAGGGAAGCCCTTGTTCATACTTTAAAAAAAAAAAAAAATTGGACATGTGATTCTATTATCTTTTTTAACTTTTGTATTGGGGTATAGCTGGTTAACAATGTTGTGAGAGTTTCAGGTGAACAGTGAAGGGACTCAGCCCTCCATATACATGAATCCATTCTCCCCCAGCATCCCTTCCCATTCAGGCTGTCACGTGACATTGAGCAGAGTTCCATGAGGATGGATTCATGTATATGTATGGCTGAGTCCCTTTGCTGTTCACCTGAAACTATCACAATGGTAGCTTCTATTATCTTTTTAAAACAGACTTTATTTTTTAGAGCAGTTTTAGAGTCACAGCGGCATTGAGCAGAAGGGGCAGAGATTCCTCATATGCCCTTGGCTCCACACACGCACAGCCCCGGCCATTATCCACATCCCCTATCACAGTGGGGCGTTTGATACAATGGATGAACCAACACTGACACATCACTCCCACCCAAAGTCCACAGTTTCCATTAGGGCTCATCCTTGGCTTTGTACATTCTGTGGGTTTGAATAATTGTATGATGACATGCACCCACCATCATGGTGTCATACAGAGTACCTTCGTTGCCCTTAAAACCCTCTGTGCTCTCCCTATTCATCCTTCTTTCCCCCCATCCCTTACCCCCGGCAACCAACTGTTCTCTTTTTAAAACTTAATTTTTTTATTATTAAAAAAAAAATAGACTAGTATCTTCAGTCTCACTGCCTGGGTTTGGATTTCCTCACTTCCATGGCTGTGTAAGCTCTGGCAAATGGACGAACTTGTCTAAGCCTCCGTTTTCCCATCTCTGAAGTGGACGTGCTAACAGTATCTATGTTGCAAGACTGCAGAAAGATAAATAAGATAAAATTTGAGAAGCGTTCAGCAGAGCATCTGGCACTTGATAAACATACATCCAAGTACATACAGTTATGGTTATCCTTTGTCCTCTTGTCTTCTCCGAGGAAGTCGCCTTCCATTGTCCCATTGAGTGTCTCATAGCCATCCCTCCAGAGGAAATCTGATTGGGTGATGTTGTTCTGATCTAGTGCGGAGCATCCCTATTGGACAGACTCTCACAGACCCATATCATGGCTGGTCGGTCATTTTTATGTCCAGCCTATCCATAGCCACTTTGTGCTTGGACTCCATCCCCAGGCCAAACCACTGGCACCAGAAGAACAGTCCAGTCATATGACACGAGAGGAAACAAGAATACTCCTCCAAATAACCACTTTCCTCGGAGGAGGACTCTGGGGGTACTGGGCACTCAGAACTATTTGACCGTGTGGTACAGTTGGTTGGGAAAGGAAAAGAATCCAGGAAGAGCCTGGAAGAAACTGAGGGAAAAGAGATTTAAAACTCTATTATTACTGGTTTAGGGTTGTTGGATTCATGGGATCAATCCACATACACTCTCTAGCAAAGTGCTGGGCATGTTGTAAGCACTCAATACGTAGTAGCATTGAGGATGACAGTGATGATGATGGTGGTGATGATTTTGCTGTTATCATGTCTATTTGAGGCGGAAGAACAGCTACAGGTAGAATGATGGGGAGAGGGAGGTAAAGGACAAGGATGGGACTCAAGACAGCGGGCATGAGGGTCTGTTTCAAAGCAGGAGCAGTTTCTGGGGATGCAACAGCCCAAGCCCACGTCCTGCAGGTGGGAGTGTGGCAGGCACACTCCTGGCAGCCCCTTCCTCCCCGTACCTCCAGACAGATCCACACAGCCTGAGCTCTGTATTCTCCTGGGGTCTCACCCAGTGCTGTGGTTCCATGGGGAGCCCTCTGCTACTCCCTGATGCCTGCTCGGAGGTATCCAGTTCTCTCCCCTCCCAGGACTTCACAGAGGAGCCTGTGTGTGAGGTTTTTCTGCCTCAGAGAAGGAGCGCTCCAGCAGAGCCACTGGGTGGCACATGCTGGGCATGAGGCACCTGGTGCAAGCTTGGGCTGCAGAGGAGGCTCCAGAACATGGAGCTATTCATAGCCTGGCACAGATGCCCAATTCCCAGCTAAGGGAGGGGGCGTGGTAGATGGGAAGCAATCTTGCTTTCATCATTTATTATTTTATTAACCACTTAGGATGCTGAATGCAGTGAGCATCATCTGGTTGCATCCCTCAGTTTTTCTGTTGGCAGTTCCTTCCTGCTTGTTACTTCAGGAACAACATCCTTCCCCAGGGGCCAAAGAGGAGCCAAGGAGAAAATGAAATTGACCAAGTGACAATGAATGAGGGCAAAGAAGGGATAAATATTCATCCTGCTCCATCAGCAGTGGGAGTGGGTCCAAAAAAACACTTAGCCTCACAAATTGCTCACTTATCCTCCCCATGGCGAGTTTGCTCCAAATGGTTTGGAAAACTATTGCCACTAATCAAAGGCATCAGGCCCGTTGCTGGAAGAGGGCCAGGATGGGCCCAGCAGGAATCTGAATTGTGCCTGGATTCATTATCTCTATCTAGTCCAGCGTTTTAGTGGTAGGTTTTTTTTTGGTTTGATTTCAAAGTGAGATAGTTAGATCATTATTTGTTAAATTATAGCTTTTAATTAGCAGCTCCATTGAAATGAAAAGCCTAAGAGAAACTCATATGCCTCTACGTTTTTGTTTGGAATTTATAATTGTCGCCAGTTTGGAAAAGATTAGTTGGGGGCGGTTACGTTTTTTTTTAAAGAAAATCCTCAAATTATATGCTTTTGGGGGAGGAGTGACGGGAGATGCCAGTAAGCTAGATACATAGACCTTACAAGTGATGCTATCTGTTGTTATTATCCTGCCCTGCTGCTGCTAATTCACTTCAGTCGTGTCCGACTCTGTGTGATCCCATAGACGGCAGCCCGCCAGGCTCCCCCGTCCCTGGGATTCTCCAGGCAAGAACACTGGAGTGGGTTGCCATTTCCTTCTCCAATGCATGAAAGTGAAAAGTGAAAGTGAAGTCTCTCAGTCGTGTCCGACCCTCAGCGACCCCATGGACTGCAGCCTTCCAGCTCTTCCATCCATGGGATTTTCCAGGCAAGAGTACTGGAGTGGGGTGCCATTGCCTTCTCCGACTGCCCAGGGTCCTTGTATTTGCGGAAAAAAGAGAGGGGGTAGATGTTTTACAATCATTCATATGTTTTCCCCTAGGTTGAGCCCAAGATGGCAACTGAGGCATTAACGGGGTAGTGAGTTTGACAGGAGAGTGGTTAGCCAAGCCCCTGGTTACAGAGGGAGTTTTGTTCACGCTGGTCGCAAAGAGTCAGACACAACTGGGTGACTGAATAACAGCAACAACCCATTCCTGATTCCCGTGGAAGATAGGGAAGATGGGGAGCCCTTGATCAGCATTGGTAGATATTTCCCCTTGGCTACTTGGTTTCAGCATTTGGGAGGAAGGAGGAAATTTCCTTATTCCTTGTTTCAACTTTGCAACCTTCCTCTCCCCTGGGTTTGCCCTTGCTCCTCCAGTTGCAGAATGATCTTGGATCCAGCAGGGGGCGCTCCACTGCCTGATTTAGAGCTTGCCCCTCCATCTCTAGCGAAACCACACCGCCACCATCTGCACCAACTGTGTGCTTTTCTTCCTGTCTCTATGTCGCTTTTCCTTCTCTGGTAAGAGCAAGGATGTAGATTACAATCTTTGCGCGTTGGGCCTCGGGCCGGGAGCGGCTGTCAAGGCGAGCGCCCTGGTTTTCTTCATCTTTTCACAACCAAGGAGAGCATCACCACCTACTGCACTGGGGGCTAAGGCAGCAAGAGCCCCCGCCCCCCAGAATCTGAACTATTTCCCTCAAGACTCCTTTGCTCTGTGCTTTGCAGGTCCTACCGACAGCAGACGGGAAGCCTCTCTAGTATATGGGGTGAGCCCACAGCCACTGTCCCTCCTCCGATTTCCCGTGGTGCTTGGACATCTTGGTACTATTTGGGTCACAAATCGCATTAGAACAGAGGCCAGGGTTGTCCTCTGATCTATTATCCACATTTAGCACAGGGCTAACACAGGTACATGATACATAATGAATGAATTAATTAATTAATGGAAACTGTTCTTTTCATTCTTTCTTTCTTTCATGTACTGAGTAGGCACTCTGTGCCAGGCGCTGAGGAATCAGAGATTGAAATATATAATTTCCTGTCACCAAGGAGATTATAGTCTGGAAACAGAGACAGACACACATCTTGGCAACTAGAATTTCTAGGTTCCCTTAGTTAGTGGCTAAATAACTTCATTTAGCCAGGAAAATCACAGCAGCCACATTGTAAGGGTACAAATTCGTTGGACGTGACAACATCCTTTGAAATTCAACCACTTCTTTTTTTTTTAATTAAAAAAAATTTTTTTTTGGCCGTGCCTAGTGGATGGAGGTGGAGAAGGCAATGGCACCCCACTCCAGTACTCTTGCCTGGAAAATCCCATGGACGGAGGAGCCTGGTAGGCTGCAGTCCATGGGGTTGTGAAGAGTCGGGCACAACTGAGCGACTTTACTTTCACTTTTCACCTTCATGCATTGGAGAAGGAAATGGCAACCCACTCCAGTGTTCTTGCCTGGAGAATCCCAGGGACCTCGGAGCCTGGTGGGCTGCCGTCAATGGGGTCACACAGAGTCGGACACGACTGAAGCGACTTAGCAGCAGCGGCAGCAGCTTGCGGGATCTTAATTCCCCACGCAGGGATGAACCCGCACCGCCTGCAGTGGAAGTGTTGAGGGTCAGCCACTGGACCACCGGAAAGTCTCCAGCCACTTCTTATTTTGACAGTGAACTTGACTCATACTCCGTTTCCCAGGCAAGGTTCCGGGTTAGATGCCCTTAGTCTCCTATTACTTTGAAGCTCCAAATTAGACTTTAAATCCCATACCTCCTATGAAATCAGGCCACCTTGCAGAGGTCACTTTAAGGCTGTCCATCAGGGTCTCTGTGAGTGACTTTTCCCTCAGAAGGGGAGATGAGAAAATAACCCATTAGTAAATGGCATTTTGTCCTAAAGGGCTTTTGGGCTTGTGTTGTTATTGAGGTTTTGTTTGTTTATTCTGGTTTCGCTTTAGCCTGTAGATTCAATGTTCCACCTCCCCATCTTGCTTTCATCTTTATTCTTAATGATCATAATTTACTCTGCTTATAGGAGTAATCAAAGAGGTGAAACCCTCTCCCAGTGGGGGAGAACAGCACAGATATGAAGCCCAGAAATAGGAATTGTTTTCTGATGAGCAAATGTCAAATATTATAGAAGATTAGCTTTGGGTATTGGAGGAAGGGTTATCATTATGGCCTGAAGCAACTATACGTATCTCTAGAGCTCTGATGGCCAAGAAAGGCGGAATAAATGTTTGGGAAGTGGTTTAATGCACATATTTTGATCTCTGAAAAAGCTAGAGCATGAAAATAAATGAAAAGACTTATATGCTTTTTGACTCTTGGAGCAAAACAGGAAAAAAAAACCCACAAAATTTAATCAATCTAATTTCATGGTATTGAAAATTTACTAGAATTAAATTTTTTTAAATCACACAATTACTCCAGCTCCAGCTGTGTGCACTGGTGTGAATAAAATACTATCTGTATTGTAGATTACATTTCTTCCCTCCATAGCCCCCCAGCAAGGGTCCCGATGACTGTAATTAAAATCATTGCACTACATGGTTTCACAGGGGAATTCTACCAAACCTTTCAAGAGAAGATAATCCCAGGGCTTTTGTTACATGTTACTGAAATGTTACATGTTACTGAAAAAGAATGAAAATTTCCAAAATTTTTAGAAATATGAGCACAAGTCCAGTGAAGATTTCACTAAATATATAAATATAGGTGGAACTCATTAATTAATATTAATGCAAAAAGCTCAATTACAATATTAATTAAAAGAATATAGCATATTAAAATTAATATATCACATGGAGTTCATCCCAAGAATTCAAGGGTGGTTCGACATATGGACTTCTACCTCCTAAACCCAGAACTTCCTCTTCTGGTGGAAGTGGACTAGGTAATTTAGAAGAAAACTTTCCACAAGGAAAAATCTTTGTTAGACAAAGAATAATGAAATTATTTTTTAAAGCATCAAAGGGTTAATGAGATAGGGATCAATACTGAGTGAGGTCTGGGAGAGGTTGGGAATGCAGATTGGTGAGCAAAGCACTTGGGGTTGCATTTTCCAGAAAATTTGCTAAAGGTCTAAGATGTGCTTTTTTGCAGTCCCTTAGTGATTGGGCTCAAAAGATGGAATCCACCTTGGATAGGGACTCTGGTAGACCACTCCATCCCACAGCATTTAATTCAAATAGAATCTGGAAGCAGTGAGGGGACAGATGGATTTCTTAACACGTAGTATTGGAACTAGTGGGTTGCCAGTGGATAACAAAGTTGGATTCAGACTTCACATTACATGTGAGGATAAATTCCAATTAAATCAAAGTTTGAAGTGGAAGAAAAATGAAATCATGACAGTAATAGAAGAAAATATGAGAGGATTCTCTTGTAACCCCAAAGGAAGCAAGCTCTATCTCATTATATCACAAAATCCAAAAGTCACTAAACAGAAATTGATAAATTTGGCTACATAAAAATTTTTGTGGGACTTCCTTGGCAGTCCAGTAGTTAAGACTCTATGCTTCCCTACAGGGGGCTCAGGTTTGAGGGTTTGATCCCTGGTCAGGGAACTAAGATTTCAAATGAGGAGGAGGTTGCAGCAAAAAAATTGCAAGGCAAAACATAAAGTCAAATGACAAATGATAAACCTGGGAAAATATGTTCAACTCAAATTATAGGCAAAGAGTTAATTTCCATAATATTTGAAGAGAAGAAGATTACTAGCCCAAGAGAAAAATGGGCAAAAGATATAAACAGATGGACCACACAAAAAAAGAGAAATGGCTCTTATTATAAAAAGATGCTCAACCCTAGTCATATGAGAAATGCAAATTAAAACCACATTGAGATTTCACTTTTCACCCATTATACTGGTAAAAATCCATAAATTTGATATCACTGCATAGGCCAAAAAACAAGCATTCTCACACATCGCCAGTAGGAAGGTAAATTGACTCCCCTATCAAGGGCAGTTTGTCAGTATTTATCAAATTTACGAATGTTTATATCCTCTGATCTAGTCATCACAGAATTTTTTTCCTTCAGATATCCTTACACATGTGCAAAATGATATTCATACAGGCTATGGATGTGAGTCTGAGTGAACTGGAGGCCTGGTGTGCTGTGATTCATGGGGTTGCAAAGAGTCGGACACGACTGAGTGACTGAACTGAACTGAACTGATCCATTATAATTATGTAATGGCAAAAGAATGGAAACAGCTAAATGTTCAACAATAAGGAATAAATTATGTTTCTGCCATGTGTTAGAGTATTATACAGCTGTAAAAAAGAGAGTTAAGGAAACTCCTTACGTATTTGATATTTAATGGAAAGTTCAGCAAGACACATTCTAACAACCACAAAAAGGTCAGAGAAGTGTGCTACATTTTGGGTTTTTTTAAAAAAGGGAAAAATAATGTATACCCATAGTAGCTTGGTTTCCCTGGTGGTTTAGATGGTAAAGAATCTGCCTGCAATGCAGGAGACCCAGGTTTGATCTCTGGGTTGGGAAGATCCCCTGGAGAAGGGAATGGCTAGCCACTCCAGTATTCTCGCCTGGAGAAGGCTATGGACAGAGGAACCTGGCAGGCTACAGTCCATAGGGTCACATGTTCATGTTCAAAGAGTTGAACATGACCAACAACTAACACTTTCATAGTAGCTTGTATGCATATTTGTATACACATAGATGGTTAAAAAAATAACTAAAGCCAGGAGTCACCTGTTGAAGGCCATGGCACTGAGTGGATGGGAAAAGGGTGGGAGGGAGCCTTTTTACCTCCTGTGCTCTGTTTTACTGGATGTTTGAACAGTGCGGATGCCTTGTTTGCTGACACCTTATTTAGCTTACACTGAGGTGTGAGCTTCAGTGTCATGGCTGTTCTAACCCACTATTAAGGCAGCAACTGGATTCTATCTCCCAGCAACCAGAAGAGATTTTCCTGAGACGAACTCTCTTCTGGCCAAAGGTACTAATTTCTAATCACCAGCTGGGCTTGGGTTGGGGCTGATGAGGTTTCTGAGACAAAATAGAACTAACAGCCCCCAACGTAGATTTTTATCTCTAAGTTTGATTAAGAAACCATTTTAAATTGTGCGTAAAATATACATCATATAAAATTAACCACTTAAATCATTTTTAAGTCAAAGTATAGTTGATTTACAGTGTTGTGTTAATTACTGCTGTACAGCCAAGGGATTCAGTTATACATATATGTACATTCTTCTGTATTTATTCTTTCCAATCACTGTTTATCAGAGAACACTGAATATTGTTCTCTCTGCTATATAGCAGGACCTTGTTGTTTATCCATTCTATATATAAAAGCTTACATCTGCTAACTCCAGCCTTCCACTCCAGCCCTCCCTCAACCTCCTCCCCCTTGGCAGCCAGTAGACTGCTTTCTATGTCCATGATCCTGTTTCATAGATAGGTTCAACTGTGTCATATTTTAGACTCCAGATACAAGTGATATCATATGGTGTTTGTCTTTCTCTTCCTGACTCACTTCACGTGGTATGATAATCTCTAGTTGCACCCATGTTGCGGAAAATGTCATTATTCCATCCTTTTTCGTGGCTGAGTAGGATTCCATTGTATAGATGCACCACCTCTTCTTTATCCATTCCTCTGTTGATAGAATGGATAAAGTTGCTTCCATATCTTGGTTATTGTGAGTATTGCTGCTATGAACATAGGGGTGCACGTATCTTTTTGAATTATAGTCTGAATTATATTTAACCATTTGTAAGTGTTTTTCACCATTTTCATTGCATTTTAACCATTTTTAAGTGTATAATTCAGTGGCATCATGTACATTCAAAATGTTGTGCAATCATCTTCACCACCCATCTCCAGAAACTTTCCATCTTCCCAAATAGAAACTCTGTACCCATTAACAACTCCTCTTCCCTCCTTGTCCCTAGCCCCTGGTAACCACTCTTCTACTTTCTGTCTCTATGAACTTGACTGCTCTAGGGACTTCCTAGAAGTGGAACCACACAATTTTTGTCCTTTTGTGTCTGGTTTATTTTATTTAGGGTAATATTTTGCAGGTTCATCCACGTTCTGTGTGTTAGTGTGTTAGTTGCTCAGTCGTGTTTGACTCTTTGCGACCCCATGGACTGTATCCTGCCAGGTTCCTCTGTCCATGAAATTCTCCAGGCAAGAATACTGGAGTGGGTTGCCGTTCCCTTCTCCAGGGGATCTTCCTGTCCCAGGGATCGAACCCGGGTCTCTTGCATTGCAAGCAGATTCTTACCATCTGAGCCACCAGGGAAGCTCTCTCAAAATGCAGTTAAATCCCAGGCTTTTCCTCCTTTCTATTTGTGATCATTCATCAAAGGCAACGGTGTGGGAAAACCACGTCCATTCTCCAATCCTGCTTCACAACAATTTGCTCCCCTTTCTAATTCTCACCTCAGCCTCTGAGCTGAGACCCAAAGCATGAGAGATGGTCAGACTGCTGCTCTGTCAGCTGGTGGAATTAACTGCTCACCTTCAGGGAAAGTAGATACTCCCCCTCCAACTTTGCAGCTATTGTGAATAACGCTGCTATGACCATTGGCGTACAAGTATCTGCTTGATATTTGTTTGATATCCTTGCTTTCAGTATTTTGGCGGGGAACATATACCTGGGAGAGAAATTGTAGAATCCATGTTGTAGCATGTACCAGAAATTCATTCTTTTATGACTCAATAATATTCCATTGTATAAATCACATTTCAGCTCTTCATTCCTCAGTTGATGGGTATTTGGGTTCTTCGCACTTTGCAGCTACTGTGAATAACGCTGCTGTGAACACTGGCGTACAAGTATCTGTTTGATATTTGTTTGATACCCTCGCTTTCAGTTTTTTGGGGGACATATACCTGGGAGAGAAAACAAGGACAAAACCTTGTTTTGACTTTTAACCACCTGTGCCAACTAGAGAAACACTCCTCAAAGATTAAGGACTGGTTGTGAAAACTCTTGACCACAAGGAAAATCAGGAAGAAAGTTAAAATACAAAAAACATAAGACAGCCAAGCACGGGCTATACATAAATGCATCACAACCAAAATGAACTTGAGGCCACTAAATGCCACGGACTTTGACATCTCCCCCTTTTTCCCCTACAAATGATCCACGATTGTGTTTGTATCTCAGGTCAGTGTTCATCTCAGGGCTGTCAGGATTTCAAAGGATGCCTGGCACTCCTCCCCTCCCTTCCCCCATGGGAAACACAGATGAGCCTTCAGCTTCTACCTGCTCACAGGTAAATTGGAACCTGAGCTGTGCCTCTTAATATCGTGGGATTTTTGGCACTCAGCAAAGATGCCCTGTGGTGACACTAATGTATCGCTTGCTGTGATACTGAGAACTCTGAAAAAGGCTGGCAAGCTTAGTAATTTGCTGATTGTGTTCTGACCTCTTCTGAGAGAGCTTCTGGGCAGGGACATCCTAAATAGCATTAAAAATGAGCCAAGGCATCACTGGATTCGTGAAATAAGCACTCTGCCCTGCTCACTTCTCTGGCATCCGTTTTTACTCATCCTGAACAGTGGGTGAGTGGCTGTTGTCAAGGCTGCTTCCTCCGCTCAAAACATTTCAAAACGCTCCTACAAGGACTTCCCTGGTGATCCAGCCATTAAGACTTTGCCTTCCAATGCAGGAGAAGTGGTTCAATCCCTGGTCGGAGAGCTAAGATCCCACATTCAGAAACAATATGGTAACACATTCAATAAAGACTTCTAACATGGTCCATACAGGACTTCCCTGGTGGTTCAGCGGCTAAGACTCAGCACTCCCAATGCAGGGTCCTGGGTTCAATCCCTAGTCAGGGAACTAGATCCCAAAGGCCACAACTAAAAATCTCACATGTGGCAATGAAAAGTCGAACATCCCATGTGCCACAATTAAGACCCGGCACGGCCAAATAAATAAAAATAAATATATTTTTTAAATGCTCCACATAAAAAAAAAAAAAGTCTTAAAAACTCTCCTAGAGTGGGTCATTTGAGAAGTCCAACACTCAGCCACTAAGAAGTGTCCGTTGGGAACACAGCCACTGCACATTCCCCCTGTGTGCAATTGGCATTGTGGCTTGTTGCCAGGAAGATGGCAGAAGAGGCTCACCCTTGTCTCCAAGAAGACAGGGGAGGGATCTTGATGCAAAACTAGCTTGCTCTGCCTTGAGGAGGAGAAAGTGTGAAGCAGTGAACCCTTGGAAATGGGAGAACTCTCAGAGGACCCTTAGCTTAAGCCAGAGCCTTTTTGTTTGCCAACCCTCTTCTGTCAATACCACCCTAATTTCTCAAGGGGGATTAACCCTTCCCTGGTTCTCAACCATGTGGTTTAAATACAACTAACCCCACCTCTCAGTTCCAGGGATGGATCCTGATTTAGCTTAAGACAGAGTGTCCTGACCCCTGGATTCATTGATTGGTTTAAAATGGGTAGTTAACTCAAGCCAATAAGATGCAAGAAAATGTTTGCTGGGGTTTCAGGGAAGGAAGAACACCCTTTTGTGTCATGGGGGGAAGAATGCAAATAAAGAAGGATCAGCCTCAGGAGTGCCTGGCAGCCATTTTGCTATCATGAGGGAGAGCATGCCTAAGATTAAAACTGAGGATCTTGAGAAACCAGCAGAGAGAAGTTGGGTTCTGGGCACATTGTTTGAACCTATATCAAATCCCATCTGCAGTTAGTCCCATCTCCAAACTGTTCAGTTACATAAATTTTTGTTCAGTTAAATGACTTATTTTTTAAGCCAATTTGGGTTGGAATTTCTGTTATTTACAACACAAAGTTGTCCAGCTAATTCAAGCCTCCATAATCAATGCTATGAGAAATACAGATCTTCCAGTGAGAGAAAATTGTTAGCTGTCTCCATGACGTGTTACTGGATGTTCAGCAGAGGATAAGGATGGGAGAATGGAAAGCGTGTGAAGAGGAAGTTTGGTGTCTGCCCCAAGGAAGTGAGAGTCCCTACTGAAGACTCCTTATTTGGGGGTAGAGGGGAGGAGCTGCTGTGCCCCAAGTGACAGCAATAGGGCCATTCTTTTATAAATTAAAGAAAGAAGACAGTTCCTCTCGATCTGATTTCCCCCTATTATTCTCATTTCCTCTTCAAAATGAGGATGTTGGATTTTGTGAGCTCCAGCATTCTACATACCTCTGTTTCTGCAGAAAGAGCGCAGGCCTCAGAACCTCACATACATCACATATCATATCAGATCCTGCTAACAGCTGAGCGGCTTCAGTCAGGTTATTTAACCTCTCTAAGCCTCAGTTTCCTCAGCTACAAAATATGGACCTTGATTATACCTTCTACACAGTGATTTTTGTGACAACCAAATGAAATACAGTGTATGGCCCTTCCCTGGCAGTCCAGTGGTGGTTGAGACTCCATGTTTCCAATGGAGGGGGTATAGTCTCCATCTTTGATTGAGGAACTAAGATCCCACATGCCATGTGTCAAGGCCAAAAAGTAAATATATATGTGTATATATATATGTATATATATATATGTTACCATATATGAAGGTGCAAGTATAGTGCCTAGTGTGTGGTAAGTACCCTATAAATATCAGCTGCCCCTACCCCATCCCACTCGCCTTCTCTATAAGTATAGAACACTTACAGAGGATGGGCAACCTTTGGCCAGCAGCCATGTCTGGCTCCTGCTTTTGTAAATAAAGCTTTATTGGAACACAACTGTGCTCATTCATTTACCCATTATCTAAGGCTGCTTTCTAGCCCTAAGCAGAGGGTTGAGTAGTCAGACTGTATGACTGTATGACCTGTATGACCGTATGACTGTATGGCCTGTAGTCAGACTGTATGACCCACAACACCTAAAATATTTACTGTCTGGCTTTTTACAGAATAAACTTCCTGATGCAGAACGTCAGGCCTGATCTAGTTTAAGGAACGTCAGCTATTTTCTCAGCAGGGAGGAGAAATATTGGGAAGGTATAAAGAAACTTCTTGATGCCCCTTGAATCTTTCACGCTGACTCTGGGGACATGCGAGGGTGGCGGCCAGTCTCAAAGGAGAATAACCTATGGCGGGAAAACAACACCCAGGAAAATAGTCAAACATGATCTAGGATTCACCCCTTCCCCAGTACTTGAGGAAAGGGGCCCAAAAGGAAGATTATCTCTCTAGATAATACATACACCCCACCCCATCCCCCAAGGAAGTGACCAGAGATTTTAAATACCAACACAAAATAGTGAATATTACAGTAGATCTTGGACACAGTTCTGGTGAGAAGATAAGACTTCCTCCGGAACAGCATCTTCTGTGGGCATGGCATGTAGAAGAGATTATCTATGTCAGGGTCGTGTGCGTTGGTTGATCACAGGATGCTTGAGTAGCCACAGCACTGACTGTTTGGAGCTGTGCCCCACACAGGTCACCTGACCCACAGTCCAGAGCAACCTTTGGCTTCCTCTGGAGAAGGAAATGGCAACCCACTCCAGTGTTCCTGCCTGGAGAATCCCAGGGACGGGGGAGCCTGGTGGGCTGCCTCTATGGGGTTGCACAGAGTCGGACATGACTGAAGTGACTTAGCAGCAGCACCTGTAGCTATCTGAGAAAACGACCCACCCCATGGATCCATTCTGTTGCTCTTGGAGATGGTGCGAGCCACCTAGCTCACCATGATGGTCCCTGCAGACTGAGTACGGTTTACACCCCTCTAAGCTGCATGGTCATCCCCACAGAAGATACCATCAGGGGTAACTCAGCTTTTCCTCCTACAGATAACATGATGCACACATGCCGCCGAACAATGGACTGTTTTTCCTTCCCTTTTAAAAACTGAAATATGACTGACATGCAATGTTCTGGTAGTCTCGGGTGGTGGTGTTTTTCTTAGCAAGACATGCCCTGTTGGCTGAGGCCAGGGGCCTCCATTCTGTGCCCTGACTAATGAAATACCTCAAGGCACTTTATTTGGTTTGTTTTGGGTGGGTTTTTGTTTTGTTTTGTTTTTTAGCCTTTGCTCTGTGAGAGAAGCTCACCTCTGTGTGTTCTTGTGTGTTCAAGGCTGGAGATCACCCTCCAGCCCCATTACCCCCACCTCCTGGAGAAACGGCTTTGATTATCTTGCTCTTTCTCCTTCGCTCTTTTCCTTTCTTCCTGTGTTAGAAACCGTCTGCCCACCTGATGGCAAGTCTCACCCTCTGGTGGTGATCACACAGCCCGCACTGTCCTGACCTCAGCACCTGTGGGGTCTGGACTGGGCTATGTTAACTCTTTAGCTGCCCTTTGGTCTGCCTGTGCTCAGGAGCCGGTGAACTGCTTAGGTGTCGGTCCTCTGCCAGTGGCGAGAGCGAGGCCTGCTGGCGGGGACTGGAACCACCCACCACCAGTTCTGAGCCAGGAACACAGGTGGGAGCAAATGTTTCTAAACTAGGAACTCTCGGTGCGCGAAGAGGGAAGGGGTCGGCAAACCTTGCCCTTCAAACCTGGAAGAGATTTCAAGTCATTTCCTCCAACTTCTGCATTTTACAGATGGGAGAACCAAGGGCTAGAGGGGGTGGGGGTGGTTTCCCCAAGACCAACAGGTGGCTCTCAGCAGCATTGCAAATCAAGTCCCAGCTTCTCTTTTCTGCATCAGATGGTAAAACACGTTGTTGCTCTTGGGCAGCTGCCTCCAGTGAGGGTGGGCATTTGGTCTCACTTTTTTCAGAACATGATCTTTCTCATGAAAGGTATGTGGGCGTAGGGCCATGACCAACGTCTCTCCTCCTGTTTCCATCACAGAATGTCAAAGCCTTTAGGGTAGTCATTTCCAAAGCGTGGGGCTCACACCACAGGTGGGAAGTACAGGAGATGATTTCAGTACCTACCCACTTTTTAAACTTTAAGAGTAATGTGTTTATGTTCATGTGAGTTAGGGAAGTATATAAGTAGACACCAAATCTATTCGTGTTCATGATGTTTGTATATGACTACTGGGGTGGGGGCTCAGAAACTAAAAATGTATTCAGTCAATAATAGCACGGGTGATTTGTTAATTGGGAAAAAAACATACTATATAAGCAAGTGGCTGAAATTCTGGAAATGCTGTCATGGAGAATACCAACAACTGGGAAGAGATTTAAACCAGGGATTTGCTGGTGATGAAAAAAACACACGCTCAGCCTCATTAATCACCAGAGAAATGCAGAATAAAACTAGAATGAGATACAACTTTTCTCCTTTCAGTTTGGTAAAGATCATAAATTTTGGGGACTTCCATGGCGGGCCAGTGGTTAAAAGTCTGCACTTCCACTCCAGGGGATGTGGGTTTCATTCCTGATCAGGGAACTAAGATCCTGCAAGCCACCTGGTGTGCCCCTCCAAAAAAAGCTTATGAAGTTTGTTCTCACTTTAGCAGCACATATACCAAATTTAGAATGACACAGGGAGGATTGGCATGGTCCCTGGGCACAGATGACATGCAAATTAATGACAAATCTCGTGGGTTGTTGTATGAAAAACTAATCAAGTTAGTATTATTGAGAACAGGGGCTCTTTACTGAGGAGGAAAAAGGAGAAAGAGAAAGTGAGATCATTGAGAGTAAGTAAAAATTCTGTCCTCCTGAATATTAACTTCAAATCTCACTATAAACTCATGACATAATTTAAATATGTATTGAAAAGACCTATAAATAATGACCTGTCCAAAGCAATAAACACCTCTACCACGATGACTGAAGTCTTCAAATGCCGTCTCTCACTAAGAAGTGCTCCCATCACCGGAGCACTCTGGAGAAACAGCTGATTTTATGTCTGGGACAGGGGATTTATCAGATAAGCCTGAAACATCTTGTGAAACAAGAAAGCAACAAAGTTATCAGACTACTGGAATGCTGTCAAAAGGCCTCAGAAGTTACCTTGAAGAATCTCCCTCTGGCCAAAGATGGGATGATTTGAATGTCAAGAAGGATAATAACTGCAGTAGAACAAAATCCCTAAATACACTTAAAATCCCTGAATTTATCATTACGCTAAAAACACTCCAAAACAAAAGCAAACCTCATTGGTTGCTGCCTTCAAGGATACTAGTGAACCAACTCATTACTTTTAGAAATTGGAAATAAAGGTAAAAATCAAGTAGTCATTATGTGTTTCCTGCATGCACTGTACCTCTGGGTAAACAAATAGTTGATGAGGGGAAATTTCTCTGCTATGAGAAGGAATGATGGCATTGAACAGTATTTGCAGTCATCATGAAGGACTGCTAACATCACAAGAAAAGACACGATGACATGATTGCCCTCTCAGGCAAGAAGACAACGCCACTTACAAAGCAGTCCTGTTGTTGTTTAGTTGCTAAGTCACATCTGACTCTTTTGCGACCCCATGGACCGTAGCCCGCCAGGCTCTTCTCTCCATGGGATTCTCCAGGCAAGATTACTGGAGTGGGTTGTTATTTCCTTCTCCAGAGGATCTTCCCAACCCAAGGATCGAACCCACATCTCCTGCATTGGCAGGCAGATTTTTTATAGCTGAACCACCAGGGAAGCCTCACAGAACAGTCCTGCCCGCTTCCCAAATTAAATCTGATCAGGATTCTAGATCTAACTACCAGTTCACAGGAGGGACATATTAAAAGATACCATGAGGTTCCTAACAGCAAAATACAGACTGGGAAACTCTACAGGACAAACCATCTAATTTCTTTAACAAATAAATCTCATGGACAGAAGAAGGATGGGTTGAGGAGACATGGAAGGAGAGCTTTTAAAAAGAGGCTTATAGACTGTAATATGGGGTGTTTTGAACCCTGATTCAAACAAATTGCCAATAAAATTATGTGATAATAGGGAAATTTAAGACTGATATTTGATGATATTAAGAAAATTTCTTTATTGAAATATAGTTGATTTATAATGTTTTAAAAAAATTTTTAATTAAAATTTTAATTTCTGCTGTACAGCAAAGTGATTCAGGCATATATGTATATACATTCTTTTTCATACTTTTCCATTACGGTTTATCACAGGATGTTTGATATAGTTCCCTGTGCTATATAGTAGGACTTTGCTATTTATCCATCCTATATATAATAGTTTGCATCTGCTAATACCAAACTCCCAATCCACCCCTTCCCCATGTGCTCTCCCCCAGGCAACCGCAAGTGTATTCTCTATGTGAGTGAGTCTGCTTCTGTTACCTATAAATTCCACCTATAAGTGGTCACACATGGTATTTGTTTTTCTCTTTCTGACTTTCTTCGCTTAGTATGATAATTCCTAGTTATAGTCACAGTTCAGTTCAGTTCAGTCGCTCAGTCGTGTCCGACTCTTTGCGACCCCATGAATCGCAGCACGCCAGGCCTCCCTGTCCATCACCAACTCCCGGAGTTCACCCAGACCCACGTCCATCGAGTCAGTGATGCCATCCAGCCATCTGTCGTCCCCTTCTCCTCCTGCCCCCAATCCCGCCCAGCATCAGAGTCTTTTCCAATGAGTCAACTCTTCGCATGATGTGGCCAAAGTACTGGAGTTTCAGCTTTAGCATCAGTCCTTCCAAAGAACTCCCAGGGCTGATCTCCTTCAGAATGGACTGGTTGGATCTCCTTGCAGTCCAAGGGACTCTCAAGAGTCTTCTCCAACACCACAGTTCAAAAGCATCAATTCTTCGGTGCTCAGCCTTCTTCACAGTCCAACTCTCACATCCATACATGACCACTGGAAAAACCATAGCCTTGACTAGATGGACCTTTGTTGGCAAAGTAATGTCTCTGCTTTTCAATATGCTATCTAGGTTGGTCATAACTTTCCTTCCAAGGAGTAAGCGTCTTTTAATTTCATGGCTGCAGTCACCATCTGCAGTGATTTTGGAGCCCCCCCAAAATAAAGTCTGTCACTGTTTCCACTGTTTCCCCATCTATTTCCCATGAAGTGATGGGACCAGATGCCATGATCTTCGTTTTCTTGAATGTTGAGC
>NW_011495033.1:2354886-2364073 GCF_000754665.1 Bison bison bison | reverse complement strand
ACTTTCATCAAGAGGTTTTTTAGTTCCTCTTCACTTTCTGCCATAAGGGTGGTGTCATCTGCATATCTGAGGTTATTGATATTTTTCCCGGCAATCTTGATTCCAGCTTATGCTTCTTCCAGTCCAGCGTTTCTCATGATGTACTCTGCATATAAGTTAAATAAGCAGGGTGACAATATACAGCCTTGACGTACTCCTTTTCCTATTTGGAACCAGTCTGTTGTTCCATGTCCAGTTCTAACTGTTGCTTCCTGACCTGCATACAGGTTTCTCAAGAGGCAGGTCAGGTGGCTGCATTATTTCATTCTTTTTATGGCTGAGTAGTATTCCATCATTTGTACCACATCTTATTTATCCATTCATCTAATATGGAATCATTGTTAATTTATTGAGTTGTCACCTAGGGATTATGATTATTTTTGTTAAGATTCCTTAATATAAATACATACTGAATTATTTACAGATGAAATGTTTAATGTTGTGGGATTTCCTTTAGAATACTCCAGTGGTGGTAGGAAGAGGATAGAAGTTTAGATGAAATAAGATTGGCCATGAATTCAAACTGGGTGATGGGCAATAAGAAATCCTTATAATCATCTTTTTTTGTATATGAAATTTTCCACAACAAAATTTTTTCTAAAAGTTGAAACATCCAATTTCAGTAAAGGTCTAGAGAAATGGTCTCTTTCATACACGACTGATGTGAGTACAGATTGGTACAGGATTTTTAAGGACAATTTAGCAGTGTCTATCCAAATGTCCAGGGAACATGCACTCTGACTCAAGAATTCCACTTTGGAGAATGTAACCTAAAGAAATACTCAACAAGGATGTTTCCTGTGACATTGTTAGTGATTGGAAGAAAATGGCAAGTAATGACAACAGCCATCAATAGTGCATATTTCAATAAACTCAATAAACTACTGTTAGCATTTGCAGGAGTAGGCAAACACCTGCAATGTCTGTCAATAGGAGATGTTTGAATAAATGATGATATATCTATACAATGGATTGCCATGAAGCTATTAAAAATAATGAGGAAGGTCCATACCTGTGGTAAAATAAAAAATAAATATTTATTTTTTGTCTGTGGCTCAGGGTTCCTAAAACCCTTGGAATTTATTGTCTATTGTAAGTTAGTGAGATGACTCCAGATTGGGGGCTAGATAACTTCAGGATGGGGACCCGTGGCCAAAAAAACCAACCACAAGATTAGAGGCTTAGAACGTTCAGTGACTCCCCTCCCCGACTAGGGAGGCGAGAGGACCTGGAGATTGAGCTTCATCACCAATGACCAGCGATTTAAACTATCATGCCTACATAATGAAACTTCCATAAAAACCCCTAAACAGCACAATTCAGAGAGTTTCTGAGTTGGCAAGCATATCCATATCCCAGGAGGGTGTGAGTCCCAACCCTGTGGGGGTAGAGGCTGCTGCACTCAGGACTTTCCAAATCTCCCCTTATGTGCCTATTCACCTCACTGTTCATTTGTATCCTTTGTAATAGTACATATAATGTTTTCTTGAGTTCTGTGGGTCGTTTCAGCAAATTATCAAATCTGGAGAGGAGCATGGGAATCCCTAGATTTGTAATTCACTGGGCAGAAGTATAGCTTGGGCACCCCATTTGTAGTTGACATCTGAAATAGGGAGTCCCTTCCAAAGTGGCTCAGATGGTAAAGAACCCACTCCAGTTTTTTGCCCGAAAAATCCCTTTGACAGAGGAGCCTGGCAGGCTACAGTCCATGGGATCGCAAAGAGTCAGACACGACTAAGTGACTAACGTTTCATTTTCTGAAATAGGGACAGCCTTGTGGGACTGAGCCCTTAACCTGTGGAATCTGACTTTAGGAAGTTGGTGTCAGAATTGAATTAAACTGTTCGTGTCTGAGAATTGTAAAACTGATTGGTGTCAGAAAAAAAAAGTCACACAATGTGTATTGTCATAGAAAGATATCTAAGACCTATTTGAGCTTATTTTTTTAATAGCAAATTTTAATTCGTTGGGAACAGTGCAACTTTTCTTATTGTAAAACAAAATGTTTACAAAGCCACAGTAATAAAAACTGATGCTTTTTCCCATAGTCCAATGGAACAGAATACAGAGCCCAGAAATAAATCCTTACATTATGGTCAAATGATCTTTGAAAACAAGTTCCAAGGGGACTTCCGCGGTGGTCCAGTGGCTAAGACTGTGCTCATAATGCAAGGGGGCTGGGTTCTATCCCTGGTCAGGGAACTAGATCCCACATGCTACAACTAAGACCCAGTACAGCCAAATTAATTAATAACTAATTTTTAAAAGACAGGTAAACCTAATTTTTTTAAAAAATGGACAAAGGACCTGAAGAGACATTTCTCCAGAGTAGATAGACAAATGGCCAACAAACATATGAAATAATTCTCAATATCACAATCATTAGAGAAACACAAATCAAAATGACACTGGGATATTATCTCACAACCCATTAGGATGACCACCAGAAAAACAACATACAAAAAAAAAAAACCACACAATTGTTGGTGAGAATGTGGTGATACAGCAACACTTCTATGCTGCTGGTAGGGATGCAAAATGGTGCAGACACTATGTAAAGCAGTGTAGAGATTCCTCAAAATGCTAAAAATAGAAATATGATCCAGCAATTCCACTTCTGGATATATATTGAAAAGAATTGAAAGCAGGCTCTCAAGAGATTTTTGCACACCCATGTTCACAATAACCAAAAGGTGAAAGCCCAAATGTCCACCAATAAATGAATGAATAAAGAAAATGTGGTATATACAGGCAATGGAATATTAGTCAGTCTTAAAAACAGAACTCCTGTCACATGCTACCACATGGATAAGCCTTGAAGATGTTATGTTGAATGAAATAAATCAGTCACCAAAGGGCAAATACTGTATGCTTTTACTTATATGAGATATCTAGAGCAGTCAACATTATGGGAACAGAAAATAGAATGGTGGTTGTGAGGGATAGGGGAAGGGGAAATGGAGAGTTGGTGTTCCGTGGACATAGAGTTTCGATTTTGCATGCTAAAAAGTTCTAGAGATCTGTTACACAGCAATGTGAATACAGTTAACATGATTGTACACTTAAAAATGGTAATGAGAGTAACGTTATATGTTTTTATTACAATTGTTAAAAATAATAAAACACTTAAGAGGTGTAAGACTTATACATTAAAAACTATTAAACATCACTGAAAGAAATTGATGAAGACCTATCCCATGGTCACAACCCACCTGCCAGTGCAGGAGACACGAGAGATGTGGGTTCAGTTCTTGGGTTGGGAAGATCCTCTGGAGGAGGGCACGGCAACCCACTCCAGTATTCTTGCCTGGAGAATCTCATGGACAGAGGAGCCTGGTAGGCTACACGTCCATAGGATTGCAAAGATGCAGATATGACTGAACTTAGCACGCATGTATCCCATGGTCACAAATTGGAAGACTTAATATTGATGGGATGGTAATATACCCCAAATTGATCTACAGATTCAGTACAATCCCTATTGAAAGCTCTGATTTTCTTTTGCAGAATGACAAACTGATCCTGAAATTCATATGAAAATACAAAAGGCTCAGAATAGACAAAACAATCTTGAAAAAGAAGAAAAAAGTTGGAAGACTCACACTTTTTGATTACAAAACTAACTACAAAGTTACAGTAATCAAAACAGTGTGGTAATAGTGCAAAGATAAATGGTATAGATAAATGAATAGAAGTGTGAGTACAGAAATAAACCCATATGTTTATGGTCAATTGATTTTCTGTTTTTCTTGAAATATAGTTGTTTTAAAATATTATATTAGTTTTAAGTGTACAACATAGTGATTCAATAATTTTAGGTTATACTTCATATCGGTTTTGCTGGTTTAGTCACTAAGTCGTGTCTGACTCTTGCAAC
This sequence comes from Bison bison bison, assembly GCF_000754665.1. Taxonomy (NCBI): domain Eukaryota; kingdom Metazoa; phylum Chordata; class Mammalia; order Artiodactyla; family Bovidae; genus Bison; species Bison bison. The sequence goes on along the minus strand of NW_011495033.1, from coordinate 2,360,157 downwards.
CCCATGGACTGTAGCTGGCCAGGTTCCTGTGTCCATGGGATTTTACAGGCAAGAATGCTGGGGTGGGTTGTCATTTCCTTCTCCAGAGGATCTTCCTAACCCAGGGATCAAACCCAGATCTCCTGCATTACAAGCAGAATCTTTACCTACTGAGCTACCAGGGGAGCCCTGGTAGCTTCATATTAAGTTATTATAAAATACTATAAAATACTTCATATTAAGCTATTATAAAATATTGGTTCTATTCCCTGTGCTGTAAATTATATCCTTGTAACTTCTTTATTTTACACCAAGTAGCTTGTATCTCTTTATCCCCTTTACCTATCTTGCCCCTCCTCCTACCCCTCTTCCCCCAAACTCCCTGGTAACCACTAGTTTGTTTTCTGCATCTCTGAGTCTGTTTTTGTTTTGTTATAATCTTTTGTTTTATATTTTATTAATTAAAAAAAATTTTGGCCTCACTGTGTGGCACATGGTATCTTAGTCTCCTGACCAGGGATCTAACCTGCACACTCTGCATTGGAAGGTGAAGTCTTAACCATTGAACCGCCAGGGAAGTTCCATAGTCAGGAGATGATTCCAGGAAGCAGGAGTGAGGGAGAGGGAGACAGACAAGAATGGAAATCCAATAGAGAGCCCATCATGGATTGGTTACCACTGTGAACCAACTGTCATTCCTCTTGAAGATCCCTGAGCAACGATGCAGAGTATATGCCTCAGACAGGCTCTCCAAAGATAGGAGCCTGCAGCATTTATTAACCAGTTCCCATTTCCACCAGCCATAGGTGCCCCAGGGATAACTTGCCCCCTGTAGAAGCTTCCATCTGGGATGCTTGAGAAACATCCTAGGGCACAAAAGTGGAGAGTAGTAGGGGTGGGTGTTTGCAGTGAGACCCCAACAGCCATGGGAACTATCTGCTGCACCTGCTGCAGAAATCCACGATGGGCCAAAGGGAGGTCGCACAGAACACAGAAAGGGCCTTCAGACTGGGGACCTGAATAGGTGCAGCAAGCAGAAGAAATTCAAGAAATGCGATTGGACAAGTAAGCTGGGGTCAGAGGAGTCATTGTGAAGAATCTGATATGCCAGGTTACAAAGTTTAAACTTGATTTGCCAGTCTCTGGAAGTTAATGATGCTCAACAAATATTTATTGAATGAATGAATGCCAATAACAGATGCACCTGGGCCAAACCAAAGCTATTGAGATTTAGAATCTAGAAAATTAGCTGTATGACCTCTAACCTCTTTGATCTTCCATTTCTCTCTCACACTACCTTGACAATAACACCTTCTTCACAGGGTTGTGGTGAGAAATTAGATGCAATCAAAGCCATATGGCCACTAGAAATGTGGACTCAATAAATGTCAGCCACTCTACCCTTGCCCCCATGATGACCCAAAGCCAAGTAATAAAGCTGAACTATCCACCAGCTAGAGACAATGAAGTTTGCTCCTGGGATCTGTTTACAGAAGATGAATGTTGGCATTTCTGGCTATATTGGTCCTCGTGGAAAAAAATTAGTGGTATTGGTAACCACTTCCTTTGACCAAAAGGGAATCCAACTGCTGCTTTAATTAAAGGACAGAGTTGAAACTATCCTCCCAGGGAAATTACAAATTCAGAAATTGATGCCTATAGGAACTTATAGGGTTTTTTCCTTTGTATTTAAATATGAAAACATCCTCCAATCAATATGCTGTTGACTAGGGTTATCTGTCTCTGCTATGTTGCATTTCTCCCCCATTCTGAAACCTTTTCTTTTTTTTTTTTTCACCATGCAGCATGCAGGATCTTAGTTCCCTGACCAGGGATGGAACCCACATCCCCTGCAGTGGAAGCTCAGAGTCCTAACTATTGAACTGCCAGGCAAGTTCCACCATTCTGAAATCTTGTTGTTGTTGTACAGTTGCTCACTCATGTCTGAGTCTTTGTGACCCCATGGACTACAGCACACCAGGCTTATCTGTCCTTCACCATCTCCCAGAGTTGCTCAAACTCATGTTTAACAAGTCAGCAATGCCATCCAACCATCTCATCCTCTGTTGCCCCCTTCTCCTCTTGCCCTTAATCTTTCCCAGCATCAGGGTCTTTTCCAGTGAGTCGGCTCTTGGCATCAGGTGGCCAAATTATTGGAGCTTCAGCATCAGTCCTTCCGATGAATATTCAGGGCTGATTTCCTTTAGGATTGACTGGTTTGATCTTGCTGTCCAAGGGACTCTCAAGAGTCTTCTTCAGCACCACAGTTCAAAAGCATCAGTTCTTCAGTGCTCAGCCTTCTTTATGATCCAACTCTCACATCCATACATGGCTACTGGAAAAACCATAGCTTTGACTAGACAGACCTTTGTTGGCAAAGTGATGTCTCTGCTTTTTAATATGCTGTCTAGATTTGTTATAGCTTTCCTTCCAAGGAACAAACATCTTTTTTAGTTTCATAGCTACAGTCACCGGTGGCAGTAATTTTGGAGCTCAAGAAAATGAAGTCTGTCCCTGTTTCCATTTTTTCCCCATCTATTTGCCATGAAGTGATTGGATTGGATGCCATCATCTTAACAGAGGCCAAGATGCTTGTGAACTCTGTTTGATGGAAAACCCCTGCACTGGCTGGCTGTGGACACTGAAAGCGCTTCAGTCCCTCCCAGTGGACAAAGATAGTGGTGGCCTCAAGAAGGTAGGGACAGTGTCTTCAAAACATGAAACAAAGGTGGGAGAAAAGCAGCAGCTTGAGGGACTAGGTGAAGGACTGAGAAATCACAGGAGCTGGACACTCAACTCACGTATTTGAAAACATCCATTTCCCCATGGCAATCGGTCACAAACAGTAATGAGTCATACCAGTGACACACCAAATTAAAAAAAGAAGAAAGAAAGAAAAAGGAAGAAGGAATGTTGGAAAACTGAGTAAACACAGACTTTGTCCAGGAAGGAAATGCCAGAGTTGAAAAGTCTCAGTGGGAAGCACATTAGCTCCCAGCCTGGAGTGATTCACAATTGGAGTAGGAATTGCAAGGTGAGAATCCAGTCATCTGCCTGTTCATTCATTCATTCATTTCATTCAACAGTTATCAGCTATCTCTCAATCACGCTCTGCAAGAAGCAGCAAGAATACACACGTGGAAAAGACACAATCCCTGACCTTGAGAGCAGCTGTGAAAGAAAGGGAAACAAAGATGTCACTGATAATTGCCGTAAAGTGGAACAAGGGCAAAAAGATAAAGCTTTGTATAAGATGGAGTGTGACATAAAGAGGAGGGAGAGGGACCAGAAAAGGTTTCTCTCTTAAAGGAGAGTTGGAGCCCCCAGGCAGCAGGTAGTTGTGCCTGTGTGGAGGGACAGGAGTTCTAAGGAAGAGGAAAACGGTACATTTAAGAACAAGATGTCTTTGCGACTTCCCTGGTGGTCCAGTGCCTTCCAATGCAGGGGCCCCCAGATTCGATCCCTATTTGGGACCCTAAGAGCAGCAGCGGGACAACTAAGCCCGAGCGCCACAAATAGAGAGAAGTCCATGTGCTGCAAGTAAAGATCCCACGTGCTGCAACTAAGACCTCACACAGCCAAAAATAAAGTAAATAAATAAATTTTTTTAAAAAAAAAAGAACAAGGTGTTTTTGGGGACAGCATGGAGTTGATAAAGCTTAAGCCTACAAGGAAGGCAGAGAGGTGGGTAGAGACCAAAAGCGGGAAGATCTCCTTTGTGGGAGAGGAGTCTGGACTCCATCCTGGAGGTGTGAAGAGCCACGGGGTGGGGGTGGGGGGTAGGAAAGGGTTTGAACAGAAGAGTGACAGTGTCTCATTTGTGGTTGCATGCCTGCTCATTCGCTTCAGTCATGTCAGACTCTTGTGACCCCATGGACTCATCTGTCTCATAGACCCACCAGGCTCATCTGTCCATGGGATTCTCCAAGCAAGAATATTGGACTAGATTGCCATGCCCTCCTCCAGGGGATCTTCCCCATCCAGGGAACGAACCCCAATCTCCTGCTTTGCAGGTGGATTCTTTATTGCTGACCCATCAGGGAAGCCTCATTTGTGGTTAAGAAATATCTTTCTGATATCTTCCCATTAACCAGCCTTGAGGGACAGCCTGAAAGGGATTGAAAGGTGGAAGAAGGATGGTCTGTTCAGATGGTTTATATGAGCAGCCAGTGGTGAGAACTTGGAGAGGAGGGGTCACTGAGTTTAACTCCAGTCCCCAAAGGGCACTGTGGCCAGGAAGAATTCCTAGCTGCCAAGTCACTTAAGCCTCTTACAGGATCAAATTCCTCATCCTTAAAATGAAGAAAATGTGAGTCACCAACAAGGTCCTCCCTTGCAGAGAGCATGAGACAGTTGATCAGGCCCTCTCTCCGCAGACAGTGGGACCTCACCAAGGACCCTGGAGAAGGGGTGCAGCCAGGTGTGAAGAGGTGGTGAGGTGGGTGAGGCGGGAGCCCTCCCTCTGCCCCACTCCCAATGTCAGCCCAGCCCCGGGTCCCCAGCTCCTTTCTTTTTCTCTTCAGAGGAATTGTTGAGGCCACAAAGAGGAAGCAAAGTGGAGGGTCCTCTTAGACGCCCAGGTCAGCGTCTAAGTCCCCTGCCAGCCCTGGTTTGATTCAGTCACAAGGAGTCACATGGGGGTATCCTCAGCTTTGAAGTCACAGGGGCCTCTAAGCAGAGCCACTTGGAGCTGTCATCCTTGCCCGTGTCTCCCCTGAAAAGCTCTAGTGAGCAGTGGAGAGAAAGCTTTAATGGATCTCAAACACACACACACACAGTCTCATCCCGTTTTGGATTAAGGAGCTCGGTGATTTTGGACATGTTAATTGTGTGTGTATGCTTAGTCGCTCAGCTGTGTCCGACTCCTTGCGATCCCATGGACTGTAGCCCACCAGGCTCCTCTGTCCATGGGGATTCTCCAGGCAAGAATGCTGGAGTGGGTTGCCATGCCCTCCTCCAGGGGATCTTCCCAACCCAGGGATCGAACCCAAGTCTCCCTCATTGCAGGCGTATTCTTTACCGTTTGAGACACCAGAGAGGCCCGAATTAGTAGTTCAACGCGCTCAATAAATCCAAGGCAGGGACAACCCCGCCGGTTCGCCGACGGCTCCCTTGACACCTGCCCTCGCCGCACGGCCACATCGCCTTTCCCGCACCTTTTCCTTCTCGGTCCCAGGCGCCGCCGTGACCCGGACCGGCAAGACTGCGGAGGGCCGGGCGGCTGAAGGTTGGCTGCGGCCCAGGGCGCCCCCGCGCGCTCCCTTCCCGCCGCTCTCGCCTCAATGGCCTCGC
>NW_011495033.1:2331319-2354314 GCF_000754665.1 Bison bison bison | reverse complement strand
GGGAAGAGGTGCCCGTTATGCAGCTGGACTCGGTGCTGGACATGGAACGCGAGCTGGAGCGCAGCAAACTCAAACTGAAGTGGCTGCAACAGGTGCTGGCCGAGGAGAAGTTCAAAGCCGTCTACCTGCAGGCGGCCCTGGAGAGCGGGACCTCGGCGTGCGGGCGCCCGGAGGGCGGACTCGGCGACTGCGGGGGGCCTCCGCGGAGGAGCCGGCGCCGGCCCGACCGGAGCGGGAGCCGCCGCCGCGGCCGCAGCGCGAGGAGAAGGGCGCAGCGGGTGGCGGTGATGGAGACCCCCGGGGCCCCTCGCTCCCCGACCCGGCGGTCGCCGCCAAGACCGAGAGCCCCCCCTACGCGTGCCTGGACCTTCCCACGTGGCCCGGGGCGGCGGGGGCCGGGGGCGCGGTGCGCAGCCTGACCGCCGCCATCCACCAGCAGCTCCTGCAGCCTCGCCTCCTCTTCAGGCCCCGGGAGGACTGCGCGCCCCCAGGCCACCATGGCACGGCTCCCGGCGCCCGGAGAGAGGAGCGGTCAGCCGGGCTCCGCGCGGGGCGGGGCTCGGAGGAGGGCGAGGCGGACGCCGCCTCGGGCGCGGACGATGGGGGCGACAGCAGTGACCACGATTTCGAGATGGTGGATCTGAACGAGAAATTCGCCCTCAGCCAGTTGCTTGTGGCCCCTTGCCGGCCCGGGACCTGCGATGAGGCCGAAAAGCCGGCGCGGGCGTACGGTTCCCATCGCTGGATGCACCTGATCCTCGGGGGCCGGCGGCAGGTGCGCGGGAGTCGGGACCTGGAGCAACTGGAGGCAGAGGCCAAGGACGGGCGGGGCTCGCCCCCGGCGGCAGAGGAGCCCCCCCGGCGTCGGGCTCGCGAGCACCTCCCCCAGTGGCGGCGCAAGAGGTTCCTAGGGCTGCCCGAGTGGGACTCGCCCAGCCACAGCTCGCCCGAGAGGGGCAGTGACTGCAGCCGCAACAGCTCCGACCACGAGGACGGCTCCTTTGCAGGTAGGCGCACCCCTGTGTGCATCCTCGCCTCTTGTATCCTGTATCTTGAATCTCCCACCCCTTCCTGGCACACCCTGATGGTCCTCTTTGGCCTCAGGCGCCTGAGCAGAAGGGAGATATGATTTACGTGTGTACCTTGAAGGCACTTGTAGAACTTAAAAATGATGGTGCAAAGTGGATTTCGGTTGGGCGAGTTTGAGAAAATAAACATTATGACGATGACAGGGGATGAAAAGATGATGCCCTCGACCACACCGTGGGAGGAATCTTTCACTTGGGGCCTCAGCCTTTCTACTTCATTGCAGCATCACCGCCACCCCCACCTCCAACTCATCCTCGCAGGTCGGCTAGGTTCCCCGGCGCCACAACTGATACCCTTCCCTGCACAGACTCCAGCGGTTCCCATTTCCCTAGATTCCTCGATATGGAAGTCTCAAACTTCCACTTAATTTTCTGAACGGCTCTCGCATCTTCTCCAGCCTGTAGCTTGTGTTCTGGCCAAAATGAAGGAAGCTCTCACGTTGGGAAAGGTCCATTATACCCTCAGCACCCCCTTCCTTTGCTGACTGTCTCCTTCCTAGAAGGCAGCGCCTGGTCTGTCAGCTTCCTAGGAGCCTGAGTGCGAAGGGGAGGGCTTAGCATCATAGAGTTTTTGAGCTGGCGGAATGGCCAGAGATCATGCCTACAGCCGGGCCTTCCTTTGATAACGGAGGAAACCTAAGCTCAGAAAGATTAAGTGCTTGTTGGAGCCAGCTGGGACCTCCCCTGGGGCCTCCTGTCATTTTCTTGTTTCTCCTCATATCTGCCCTGTCTTCTGAGGACAGGACCTGAGCTTAGCCATCTTGTGGTGGAATCCCCTTTCAGTGGTCAGCACGGTGCCTTGCATATCAGTTCAGTTCAGTCGCTCAGTCGTGTCCGACCCTTTGCGACCCCATGAATCGCAGCACGCCAGGCCTCCCTGTCTGTCACCAACTCCCGGAGTTTACCCAAACTCATGTCCATCGAGTCGGTGATGCCATCCAGCCATCTCATCCTCTGTCGTCCCCTTCTCCTCCTGCCCCCAATCCCTCCCAGCATCAGGGTCTTTTGCTCAATACGTATTTATTGAATAAATGGATGATTGCATTGAATTGAATGCAGTCTCCTGCCCACCCAGCTCCCCACAGGTCAGGAATGGGAAAGGGGCCCAAGAGGAAAAGACAGATAGGAATGTGGGCTGTCCTGTGACCAACCCTCTGCTGCCCCAGGGACTATCAGAGTCTCCTCAGCCATAGGGAAAGCATAAACTGTCCTCTGGTTGGGTCAAGCCAGGAACTTAAGATGTTTTCCCTGTTCAGTGAAGGATTAAAAAAAAAAGAAGAAGAAATCACTGATGCTGGGATTCTTCCAAAATCTCCATTATTAGATCTTATCTGGGTGAGCTTGCATTTGAATGAAAAACTGTCCACTTTGCTAAAAGCACATTTGGAAGGGCCATCAAGTCATCTGTTGTGATCAATTACGCTTATTCATTAGCAGAGATTGGCTGCTTCTCCCATAGGCAATGCTTTTGCTGCCCATGCTAGTCACATTTTTATGTGCCCTCTTTAACTTAGAGTCTGAAGATTTCATTCTAGTGCCAAGTTCCAAATGCCCTCCATAGAGACTACCCAAGGGGCCCAGGGCCACTTTAGAGCTGGCTGCAATCCCGTCTCCCCCCAGACCCACATCAATCAGTCTGCCAGGTGTGCCTGATGCACTGCTTTTCCCCCAGGTAGTGGTTTGATTTCTGTTCTCTCCTCTCTCCTTAAGGGCACTCTAGCACATAGAGCACCTTGATTCAGGTTGGGAACTAATTCCCTCTGCCCTAACGATTTACAAGAGGTGGTCTCTCTGGGTGGACCACCACCACCACCACCAACAAAATTTCCCTTCCTCTGAATTGAGGACTCCAGCCAGGGCACATGTCTGGCACTCATGGCATTGGCTCATGGTGCCTGAGCTGGTTTTCAGGCTCCATTCCAGGATCCTTCTGCAGGGCAGGCTTGTGTAGGGAGCCCTTGGAAAGCTGCGTGTGGGGGCGCTGCCTCGTGTCTCCCAAACCTCCCCAGTGAGGAAGCGAATAGAGGTGGACATGCATATTCATACAGGCATGCAAAACATCCATGCACGCCTATAACAGGTATACACGCGTGCACATGGTCACATACGAGTGTCACGTGCACAGAGTCTAGGCAGAAGAGCCTTCAGACATACAGAGGGCGCTGGAGTGGAGAGGTTAGAGGACAGGCTTTTCCAGCTGTGGGTGACAGCCAGCCCACTGGAATCAGCATGATGGGGAGAGAAAGCGTCATAGGCCTCCTCTGGCTGCCTGCCCTTGGCCTTCCCTGCTTCACTTCTCTCCATAGCTCTTGCCAAATTACCATCTCAGATGCTACAATTTTGCACGTGGATCTTATTCATTCTCTCTCTCTGGTAAAATGCAAGCTCCAAAGGGCAAAGATTTTTATCTCTTATCCACTGACATAGCCCCAAAGCCTAAGAGTGTCTAACACATAATAGGTGTTCCATAAATATTTGTTGAGTGATAGTTTTGTTTTGTTTTTTTTAATGGAATGGAATAGAATGGAAAACATCAGAGTGCATTGCACACAGTAATGGTGAGTGGTAGTCTGCTTTAAAACTTTGTTTCGGTTCTGTATACTTGTGAATGTATACTGGCTGCTGATGTAGAATGTATTTCATGCTAAGGGCTGGTTCTAAAGATTTGAAAATGCTGATAAAGACCATGGGCTCTGAAGCTAGACTGCTTGTATGACCTTGGGAGAAGTTATTTGAATTTTCTGTGTTTTGGTTTTCTCATCAGTTAAATGGGACTAATAAACACAGGTGACATCATACCATTGATATGAAGAATAAATGGGATATCATTTCTAGAGGGCTTTGAACAGGGCCTGGCAATAGTAAGTACCCATAGTATTAACAAACTACAACTAACTACAACTCTGGGTCGTTTTCTTTGAGTCAGTGCTTCAGAGCTTTCCACTCTCAGATCATTCTGGATCACGGGTGGTTTGGGTTTTTGTGTTTTTTTTTTTTTTTCCTAGCCCGGCTCTGACTCTTTCTAGAACCTTCCAGAAGCAGGGCAGGACCCAGGGCAGGGTGGTGATCTTGGCTTATGAGGCTCTCTGGCTGGATTGGCCCTTAAGCTCCTCCCTCTCCACCAGGAATCATGCCCATTGTCACTACTCAGAGAGCCTCACCCCATCGGGTTTTATTGCACAATTCAGGCTTTGCTTTCCTCTCAGAGTTTCAAGGAGAGAGAGCATGTGAGACCTCACATAAAAAGGCCCAAAGGCAGAAGTGCCTTCCTCCTTAGAAAAGGGTCGTTTTCTCTTAGCTGAGCTGCAGACCCCCATACCAAGACACATTTAGTTTGTTCTACACATAATAGACAAATCAGGGTTTGAGTTAGAATGCCAGTTCTTCTTTCTTTATTTTTTAAAAGTGTTTATCTATTTGGCTGCCACAGGTCTTAGTTGCAGTGCATGGCAAGGCGGATTCTTACCCCCTGGACCATCAGGAAAATGCCCAGAATACCAGTTCTTTTAGTATCTTCCAGTTAGCGTCTTATTGCCCTGTTGGTACTGAGGCCATGGATGGCATGAATGAAGGCGGCAATGCGAACGGGGTGGGGCTGGGGGCTGCAGAGCTAGAATCAGCCGTGTTGGGTCACATGTGCTGTGGAGACAGACCCACCTGTGTGCTCAGGCTCAGCCCCGCAGCAGGCGTGAGGCCGTGAACGAGCCGCTGGCCTTTCTACATCTCAGTCTCTATTAACAGAAATAACAAGAAAAGCTAACACTTCCTGAGGACTTGCTTTGTGCCTGTTCCTGTTCTAAGCATTTTACACGTGTTAACTCATGTATACCACACACCAGTTTCATAAGACGGGCCCTACTACTGTTTCCATTTTATGTATGAGAAGCATGAGGCTCAGAGGGCTTAAATAAACCTGCCCAAGGTTACCCAGCTTGGGTACCTCGGTAACCCACAAGGTTACCCTAAGTGGCACTTAGGATTTGAACGCATGCAGTCTGACTTGCAAGTCTGTGCCTTTAAACACCAAGCTATACTGCCTCCAATGATAGCACTTACATCTCAGGGTAGTTATGAAAATGACGTACAATAAAATACTTAAAGAGCTGACGACTTTATTCACACACTGACCTTTAAATGCATATGTGTGTATATATGTGTATTCATATATTATTTTGTCACTAAAGTCCCCAACAGACCCCAGTTCATCTGCTGAGGTCAACCATGAGGGTTGCCGCTTGCCCATGGGACTCCTTGTGGCCTTGGCCTCACAGGTGAGTGGTCTGCCTGCTGGATTTTAGGTCTCCCCGCCTCAGCTGGGAGCTCTTGGGCTCCCAACAACTGGCCAGCCACATGTGGAGGCCCTGGTATTTTCACTTTCATGTTGGCATGCTTCTGTATCACCCCTGCTATCTGCACCCTGGGTGACATGTCCTTCTTCAAAGTTTATGTGTCCCTTCTGTAGACTATGGTCTCCCCTCTGCCACACGTGGACCAAAGTGCACTCTCCCAGCAAAAGCCCACGTTGACTGGCAGCGCCATTCATCTGGTATTCTGATCGTCATTCAGATGATGAAGTAAATATCATTAATATTTTAAATTGGTAGCATTTTTTTTTTTTGCTTGCATTAAACTTGGCTTAGTGGAGGACAAACAGTCTTATTTTTGCCAGCCCTCAAAAATCCTTCGTTCATTTACTCATCCATTCCACTCATCAAGGATTTATCTGAGTCTTGCTTTGTGCCGGGTCTGTGTTAAGGGTCAAGACTGCAAAAATCAGTGCCCTACCCTCAAGGTTCTCGTTGGCCTTTTTGCTTCTAGGGTAGAAACTTTTTTGCTTCTTTTTAGATAAAGGAACAACTTTCCAGCAGGTAACTTGTTAAATCCTGAAATGAGTGACTAAGTAAGGCCTGCCATTTAGAACCTCAGTGACATGCAAGGGCCTCAAATGAGAAAGGATCTTAGATTTGGTCTGAGAGTCTTCCTGCGCCTCCTCAGTCATATGAGGATCCTCGAGCCCTAAAAATAATAACCTCAGGGTCACACGGTCATGACCCTCAAGCAGAGTCTAGGAGCCAGATCGGGGCTCTTTCCATCGTAGCCGACGGTCTTTTCTTTCTTGGAACTTTAAGCCGAGAATGCTTAAGATGTGAGTCCTGTCGAAATCATAGTAACAGGCGCAGCAGACTGTCTCATTTAACCTCATTTAGTGGGTGGAAGTTATTCTTCCCACTCTGTAGATGAATATGTGGAGGCTGGGAGAGGTGAAGACATTTACCCAGCCTCAAACAGCTTGTAGTAGAGACAGCATGAAACTTGGATCAGTCTTACAAAGCTGACACTTTCTAGCTTCCAATATGTAAGGCTTTCCTGAGCCTGGTGTAGATTTCCAGATTTCTCTACTTGGGAGGCCCTGGCATTAGATTCTGCCAGGCTACCAAGGGAGACTTTTTATTCTTAATCTTCATGGGAAATATATTTCCTACTAGGTACTCATGTTACCTAGTTTATTTGTAACCTGATGGATTATTTTCTCTCTTCCCGTTAGTGACTAACGAGATTTTTGCTTCAGGAAGAAATTCTTGTGTTCGGTGGCTGTGTCTGAATGTCTTAACTCAAAATTTTCAGCCTTAGATGTGATAAAGTAATTTTTTCCCCCTATTCTCTGTTGTGGAGAGATATTAAAAAAAACTGTTAGAGATACAGGAGCTGGTGGCTGGCTACAATTCATTCGTAACCGAAGTGATGCGGATGCCATCACTGTTTGCTTGGTTTTCTAATGCATGTTCCACCATCTTAGCGCTGTCTACATTTCATGAACACCAGCCAGCCAGGCAGGTGTGGGTGAGCTTGTTAGCAATGTCTTCCTCCTCTACAAGTAGTAAATGCACCCAAGCCTGAAAACTTTTGCATTCCTCTGATCTGTTTTTCTTCTGATGAAGAGTCTATTCACAAAGCAGTTGGCTCTGTATTTAACTCTGCATCTTTGTGTATGTGTGTGTTGTTGTTTTTAATTAATTTATTTGGCTGAGTTGGTTCTTAATTGTAGCATGCAAGATCTTTTAGTTGCAGCGTGTGGGATCTAGTATCCCTATCAGGGATCGAACCCAGGCCCCCTGCACTAGGAGCTCAGAGCCTTAACCACTGGACCACCAGGGAAGTCTCTGGATCTTTGTGTTTTGAACTCAGGATCTTCATACCTTTTCCTGGCTTTGAAAGAATGGTGCAAACACTTTCCGCCTCTGAAGAATGGGCTGGATGTTGCCTAGCTTGCAGGGTTGTATGGCTTCCCTTGGACAAGTTACTGACTCTCTCTAAGCCCCAGTCCCTTGTCTGCCAAATGGGGGTGATAATGATAAGACTATATGATACTCTTGTCATGAAGCCACAGTCAGATAATGTGTGTAGAGTCCATATGCACACAACAGAGCACATAAGTGTTTAATAAATCTTAGATGGTGTTATTGTTACTGTCTCAAGTCCAGGAATTTTCAGTCGGCTGACCCAGGCCACAGCTCACACTTATATTTCTTCATGGAATGAAGTTCCCCAAGCCTCTTCATCTGCCTCTTTCTCTCCTTTCTTACCTCGCTCCAGGTCCAATGATGTTTTGCTCCTTCAGAGGGAGCAAATCTGTGGTCCCTAATCCTTCCCCAATCAAGCCCTGTCTCCACTGCAAAACCATCATCTGTTTTCTCCTTACTTCCTGTTCTCTAGCCTCTTGGCTTCAGCCAGTGCTCATTCTTGTCAGTGTCTTTTCCAGTGCTTTTTCTGGCATTTGAGATGCCCTCCCTCCTTTTCTTCCCCAGTTGTGAGTCTTTCCTTTAAGGCCTGGCTTTTTCTGTGGAAACTTGTATTAGTTAAGGTATGGGTTTGCTGCATTCAACAAAACCCCCAAAAAGCAAGATAGAGGTTTCTTTATCTCTCATATAAAGGAATTCTAGAGGCAGACAGTCCAGGGAGAGAATGGCGAGCCTATAATTGTCAGGAATCTACGTTTCTTTTTGCTTTTCTGTCTCAAGGTTCCTCATGGTCCAAAATAGCTACTAGAAATCCAGCCATCACATTCTTGTTTCAGACATGAATTAGAAGAAAGGGGAAAAGGACGTAAGACTGAGTAGCAGCTGTTGGTCTGCCTTTTAAGGCACTTTCCTAGAAGCTTCTCTTGACGGTTTTTGTTTAGAGTTCACTAGCCATCTCTAGCTACAAGGGAGGCTGGGAAATGTAGTATTTTATCTGGGCATATGGCCACCTCAAATAAAATAGGGTCTCTGTTGCAAGGAAAAATGGGAGAATTGATATTGAGTAGGCAACTAGCAGCTTCTGGCACAAGCCTTTTCCAAGTACTCCAACCCATCTTGTGGTTCCTCGAGTGAGCCCCATACTTACACAGTCGTTTTATTATTGTACCATCTATTGATTCATTGACCCAGTGAACAAATAACAACGGAACCACTGCTCTGTGCAAGGCATGATGCCTTTATATGTTTACTCTAAAGTGTTGCTCTCAAACTAAGAGGTTAGCTGGCTCCTCGAAAGCAGGGATCATGGCTTATCCTTTTTCTCCCTCACAACAGTATCTATCTTTCACAAGGTTGGGTGCACAGCAGGTACTTGATAAGTTGTTTAGTCACTAAGTCATGTCCGACTCTTTTGTCATCCCATGAACTGTAGCCCGCCAGGCTCCTCTGTCCATGGTCAAGAATACTGGAGTGGGTTACCATTTCCTTCTCTAGGGGATCTTCCCTTGATAAGTAGCTGGTTGATTTTCTAAGAGTCACAAAGGAGAAGCTCAGTGGAGACTTAAATTCCAGCGTGGTACTGTGCCCGACGATTCTGGTTATGTAAGATTTGTTTTGGGTTCAGTCTGGTTTTGAGGAACCATAGCAAGAGTGGGACCTGGGTCACCTCTAACCATCAGGGCTGGGTGTTGTGGCCACACAGACTTGACCAGGTGTTGGGGTGGATTTGGCTATTTAGGAAACGATTCTGTTTGGATTCTAAACTAGAATTATAGGCAGAAATGTCTGTGCCTGACCGACTTTCTTTACCACTGCTCTGTCTGTGTAGCTGTTTTTTCCATTGCGTGAATTGCTCGTTATTTCTGCACTGCGGAGCTGCAGAGTAAATCTGCAGTCTTTCTGCAGTGAGCAGAGCTTTGGTTCGTGTTCCTGTCTTCCCATTTGATCCCTGCTCTTGTCTGCCTGAGATAAGACTGTCTGAAGGGAGGTTGCCTAGAGCTTATGTCACGTCTTGCGGCTGCTGCAAAAAGGATTGTTTTAAAAATTTTATTGGCACTTAGGAAGAAAGAAACTAGAAGATATTTTGCTTCTACTACCTGCACAGCACTGTGTTAGATGCTTAACCTACGTGATCACATTTAATATTCAGAACAGTCTACTGTTCTTTTCTTACTATAAAACAGGTAATACTGTTCTCTGTTTTGCAGTTGAGGAAACAGACCTGTTAACCAACAAGCCCAAGTTTGCTTAGGGCTAAGTGGTGGGACTGTTTATTCTCCCATCCGAATAATTAACTAATTGATTACTTTTATTGAGAGAGAATTCACATGCCATAAAATTCACCTGTTTAAAATGGACAGTCGAGTTTTGTACTGTATTCGCCAAGTTGTGTAATCGTCACTCTGTAATTCTAGACCATTCCCACCAGTCAAGTGGGACTGTTTTGAGTCCAGGCTTCTCCTACAACTGTGCCATTTCATCTTCTAATTTGCCACATGCAGTGATTTAAAATAACTAGACCGGATTTGGGGCAACATCAGGGCTAGTTTGGGTGAGATATGTACGTAAAAAGAGCATCGCCTGTTAAGTCGCTTTCTTTCCATTACTGTAGCAGTCCTGGTGTCCCTTTGAATTGCTGCAGAGTGGGGCTGGCTTTAATTTCTCTGGGCCCCATCCCTGCTTGTGTTGCCTGAACTTGGAGCAGGGGGCAGAAAATCCCTCATTCCTGCCCTGGGAATGTGATTGACATGGTGAGAGGCACCCTTATACTGACCTGTATCTTATTTGTTGCTGTAGCCCCAGAATGTCATAGTTCTTGACATATAGGAGGTGCTTATAAATGTTCATGAATATGCAGAGGTTTATTCCATTACCTCTAATCTAAATCACTGCCATAACTTATTGTTCTGCCCTTAGCCTTTCTCCTCCAGCCCCAGTTATCTTCTGCGTTAAAGACAAAGTGATTATTCTAGCCCCTAAATCGAATGAGATTAGACAGACTGAAGTGAGCATACTAGCTGTCTGGCCCTTTAAAAGACTTTCCCCCAAGTCCTACCTAGCAACTGCTACTTCCGTGCTATTGGCCAACACTGAGTAGTATGGCCTGAGCTGCCAGGAGGGCTTAGAGAATCACGAATTTTCAGTCTTCAGCGTCTATAGTAAAGAATGTTAAGGGAGAAGGGGAACTGTGAATGGCTTTTGGAAAACCAGTGCAGTGTTGGCCCCACAATCCTTGCCTGAACTTGCACATTCATTTGAACAGTTATAAAATGGATTAAAATGGTTTGCCTCTCTGTTCCCCTGCTGGATTTCAAGTCCGTAAATTGTGTACATTAGATCATCATTTTAGAAAATTCTAGTATTCCTGCCTGTAACACAATGCTGGCATATTGTATTTAATGAACAATAAGAGAAAGACTGTGGGCTTCCTTGGTAGCTCAGTGATAAAGAATCTATCTGCCAATGCAGGAGACAGGAGTTCAATCTGTGAGTTGGGAAGATCCCCTGGGGAAGGAAATGGCAACCCATCCAGTATTCTTGCCTGGGAAATCCCATGGACAGAGGAGTTTGGTGGGCTACAGTCCATAGGGTCGTAAAAGAGTTAGACATGACTTAGCGACTAAACAACAAGAGAAAGATTGTTTATTTTTCAAGTAAGAATTTCATGGACAGACTATTGGGGTCTTTAGCATTTAACACCTTTTTCATTTTCTCTGCCTCTTCTTCTTCTTTATTTCCCCTTCTCCTTTTCTTTTTTTTTTGGACCAGTAGGACCAATCGGTGACATATTCTAGAGCTTATGATTCTCAAGGGCTGTGTTGTGCTTTTCTTCCTGAAGCCATTTTCAAACATCATCATTTCAAACATCAGCCATTTCAAACACGCCCCAGGGAGATTTTGAAATGTGCCCTCCGGCTTGCTACCATATCCATCCTACCTATTGAGAATTTGCCATTTTGCATCCCTCTTTCTGATAGAGTGTGTTGTTTCTTGAAGGTGGTCAGTGCAATACTTCAGATCTGCCCAACTAGGCCTTCCCCAGCTAATGAAGATCTGTGCTTGTCATTAAGACCATAAACTAAATATTTAGATTCTCCTTTGCTGTCTAGGAACACGGTAGGTAGGATTATATTCATGATTCCCTTCAAAATGAGTAGGACTGTTTGCCTAGTTCTAACCAGTGAGTTTGAATGGAAATGATGTGTGCAACCTCCAAAGCAGAGCATTTAGTGTTGGAGTGAGACCCTTCAGAGCACTCTTTTTCATTGGCTACTGCAATGTATGCTGTTCCAAACAGTAGCAATTCCGTTATCCTGGGTCTTAGAGAGAGGGCAATACAGAGCAGAGCTCCTATTCAACCCTCAGTGGACATATCCTAGAGTGAGAAATAAACCATTGTTATCTTAAGCCACTGAAATGTTTGGTGCTATTTGTTACTGCAGCATTACCTCGTTTATCTTGGCTGATACAAACACCTGACTTATATTCATACAGAAGAATGTCTCCCTGAGCCTCAAAAATCAAAGTAATGTCCTGGAAATCTCCAAGTTCCCTTCTCACTAAGGCCAAGTGGTAACCATAGCTGTTTGTTTATATATTTGAGAGGGTGAGTCTCAAAAGTGTGAAAAACAATGTCAGAAATGGCTGAACATTTGTTTCATTCAGTGATTTGCTAGAAGGATTTATAAGACTCAGGCTTCCCTGATAGCTCAGTTAGTAAAGGATCCACCTGCAATGCAGGAGACCCCAGTTCAATTCCTGGGTCAGGAAGATCCGGTGGAGAAGGGATAGGCTACCCATTCCAGTATTCTTGGGCTTCCCTTGTGGCTCAGCTGGTAAAGAATCTGCCTACAATGCAGGAGCCCTGGGTTCAATCTCTGGGTTGGGAAGATCCGGTGGAGAAGGGATAGGCTACCCACTCCAGTATTCTGGCCTGGAGAATTAGGGTCACAAAGAGTTGGACACGACTGAGCAACTGAACTGAACTGAACTGAAAAGTTGGACATGACTGAGTGACTTTCATTTTCACTTTATAAGACTCAGTAGCAGACTGTACTCATGACTAAGATTTTTTTTACAGAGGATTCAGAGAAAAAGCAAGAAAAAAAATGTGTGTATCAACAGACTCCAGAGAGGTCCAGCACAGGCCTTTGATGCCCTTCCTTGTCTGAGGCCGTGTTGGAATGTTCTAACAGCAAACTATTAATATGAAGACGTGTGGAATATCTTCCCTCAAAGCACTCTGTTTGAATCTCAGGTTTGAATTTTTTTTTTTTTACCATAAAGAATAGATTACCTCTATGCAAATTATTTTATTTGATTGACAGAATAAAACATAGTTTATGGTAATAATATTTTATCCTAGTATTTACTCAAATAAACAAACCAACTTTACACCTAGAGGAGTTAGAAAAAGAAGAACAAACGAAACCTGAAGTTAATGGAAGTAAAGAAATAATAAAGATCAGAACAGAAATAAATGAAATATAGAATTACATTAATTCTATAATAAATATAGAATTAATTCTATATGGAATTAAATTATAGAAGTAGAAAAGATCAATGAAACTAAGACCAAATTCTTTGAATAGATAAACAAAACTGAAAAAGCTTTAGCCAGACTCATCAAAGGAAAAAGAGGACCCAAATAAGTAAAATCAGAAATGAAGACAGAGAAGTTACAGCCAATACCAGAGAAAATACGAAGGATCACAAGAGATTATTGTGAATAATTATGCACTGACAAAATGGAAAACTTAGAAGAAATAGATGAATTCCTAAAAACATACACTATCCATGATTGAATCAGGAAGAAATACAAACTATGAACAGACTACTACCTGTAAAGAAATTAAATCAGTGATTAAAAACAACAACAACAAAAAGCTCTCAATAAACAAAAGTCCAGAACCAGGAAGCTTCATAGGTGAATTCTACCAAACATTTAAGGAATTGACATGTACCCTTCTCAAAGTGAGGGCTTCCCTGGTAGCTCAGCTGATAAAGAATCCGCCTGCAATGTGGGAGACCTGGGTTTGATCCCTGGGTTGGGAAGATCCCCTGGAGAAGGGATAGACTACCCACTCCAGTGTTCTGGCCTGGAGAATTCCATGGACTCTATAGTCCATGGGGTCGCAAAGAGCTGGACACAACTGAGTGACTTTCACTTCACTTCTCAGAGTATTCGAAAAATTTAAGAAGCAACACTTCATTCAATGAGGTCAGCATCACCCTGATACTAAAACCAGATGAAAACACCATAAGAAAAAGAAAATTATAGGCCAGTATTATTGATGAACATAGATGCAAAAGTCCTCAACAAAATATTAGCAAACCAAATTCAACAGTACATTAGAAGGATGGTACACCATGATCAAGTGGCATTTATCCCAAGGTAGCCAGAATAATTTAATACCTGCAAATCAGTCAATATGATGAACCATATTAACAAATTAAAAAATAAAAATTATATGATCATCTCAATAGATACAGAAAAAAGCTTTTGGTAAAATTCAACATCCATTTATGGTAAAAGATGTCAATGTAGTTAGTATAGAGTGAACGTACCTCAACATAATAGAGACCATTTATGACAAACCTATAGCCAGCATTGTACTCAAAGCTGAAAAGATTTCCTCTGAGATCAGGAACAAGACAAAGATGCCCATTCTTACCACTTTTATTCAACATAGTATTAGAAGTCATAACCATAGCAATTAGACAAGAAAAAGAAGTGAATCCAGATTGGAAAAGAAGTGAAACTGTCACTTTTTACAGATGACACGATACTATATAGAGAGAGAATCCTAAAGATACCACCAAAAAACTATTAGAATAAAAGTTTTGAGGCTTTTTATGAGGAACTGGTCACATGGGCATATTTGTGCCAGTCATGGCAACCAAATAGAGGGACCCTCGAAATGTAGCTAGATTGCATTACCAATCTTGATATTTGTGCACTGCTGACAAGCATGGTCTGTTGCTCCAGATGCAAAATCATGAAAAGGACACTAGAAGTTTAAAACCATGTGGATTATGCATGTGTGATCAGTCCTGTCCACCACAGTGTCATTGTTCTAGTAGAATATTAACTTATTTGTGACAATGGAATGCACAGGGATTTTGCACATTTGGAATTAGCAGGACACTCAGCAAAGTTCCAGAAGCACAATGCAATTTTCCGGCATCTTTGTCTATTGATTAGATTTGGGGGGCCTTCCTCACAACCTACTCAACCACTTATACTATTATTTCAAATCATAAAGAATAGACTTTTTGAAACTATCAGTCTGTAATTTGGGAATACCTGAGTATAATGATATTGTTTTGCCATTCTGAGTGTTTAGTAGAAGTATATATTACACACATACTTTAATCAATACAGCCCCATGAGGCTAAGTATTATTATTCTTATTCTATAATAATAATGTCTAGAAACATTGAGTCACTCAATGAGTGACTTACCCAATGAGTCACTCAGCTAATAAGGAACAGGGTTACGATTAGAGCCCAGCTCTTTCTGGAGTCAAAGTTAGTCTACTCCATCTCGCCACTAAATCTTCATCTTTCCAGGCTACAGCTACTCATTTCTAAAATAAGGTGATTGGACTAGATGATGTTCCAGGCCTAATTTCATGAACACTAGTAAATTAGATGGGCTAGGACTCTGTACCAATGGTTTTAAGAGCTTGGCTTTGAATCAGAAGAACCTATTTTGGATCCAAGCTGTAGGCTGCTTATTATTTTGTGCCCTTAACCAAATTACTTCATTTTTCTATGAACCTATTTTCTCTTCTGTACAACAGAGGTAATCATATCTCACCTGATATTATAAATATTAAATGAAATAATATACAGAAAATATGTAGCATAGGGTCTGGCATACAAGAAGCTCTGCATAAATGTACAGTCACTGGTATGGTGCTCAGGAGCATGCGGTCTAGGACCACATTGCTTGGGCTTGAATCCCAAGTTTGCCACTTAACTGCTGTGTGACTTTGAGCTAACTGAAATTTTTGGGGCCTTAGTTTCCTTATCTTGGAGAATGATAATAATATGATGAATACCTAATGAAATTGGTATGAAGATGAAATAACCTGATATATAAAGCACTTAGCACCTGACATGTAGTAAACAGTATATGTTGGCGAATTTTATTATTATTATCATCACAGACATTACTGGTTTGGCCATGCGCATGAAATATGTGCATGAAATAGATGGTAAGAGGATCGTGCTCATCTTGTTGCCTGGTCATATCCTTAATTGAAACCCGAGGCTCCTGGAAATCCTGCAGTTTGAATAATCCAAGAGCTGAAGCAGTGGAGCGTCCAATTACGGATGCTTCACAGCTGCAGGCCGGGGAGGAAGGTGAGGGCTCAGCACTGTCGAGCTGAGGTTGTGATCCTATTAGAAGAAAGCCCTGCTTTGTATGCAGCTGCCTTGCCTTCAGTTTGGCTGCATAATTGTGCCTTTTTGTTTTATTTTAAAGCATCTCGAGGAATTCAGAGCCCTTTGCCGCTGACAGTCAGCCGAGAAGGCCACAGAGTGTCACGTCTCTAACGAGCCTCTCGGCCACTCTGATGGCCCCGTGGAGGCAGCCAGGCGGGGAGCGCGCACACAGGCCCGTGCCCGCAGCCACAGGCTCCCTTTGAGCCCAGGCCACCATGCTGGACTTCATTATGGGGCTCCCCATGCACCCCCAGGACCCCCCACGCCTGTCCTCATTGTCTCAGAAGGGCATGGTATTCTTCCTGAATGCTGGGCTTGTTGGTAACCTTTGTGGGCTGGCAGTGAGAAAACAGAAATTAATTATTCATATCAGCGGGCCTGAAGGAGCTGTTGTTTGCAGAGTTGACGCTTCTTCTGGCTTCCAGACCCAGAATTCCCCAGGGGCCTTTGGACAAGCGGTAGACAGTGTGGTCCTTGGAGACAGCTGTTCTGAAAGCAGGAATGGCAAGTGGCTGGCCTGGCCCCGGGCTACATGCAGTCTGCTGATATGCTTTGTTTGGGCTGAAGGGGGTTAAAATTTTTTTTAATTGGGAGATTTCACATAAAATTTGGATTTTCTGAGTTTTCTTGAAAGATAGGAAGGTCGACAATACGTGTGAGCGGCACTGAGTAGCTGACCCCTTGAGACTGGACATGATTTCACTGATTGTCTCAGCTTCATCCACCTTTATCCATCCACATTGTGAGATGTGTGTGTATAGTGTGAACAGAGCTGCCTGGCCTTGCATCCTGCCTCTGCCACTTACTACTTGTGTGACTTTAGGCAAATTATTTAACCTCTACGGGCCTCAGTTTCCACATCTGCTAAATGGGGGTTATAATTGTTTACCTCACAAATCTGTGAGAACTAAGTGAGTTAGAATAAGTGCTTAGAATAGAGTGTGCTTGTTACATAATAAGAACGACCTAGGTGTTCATATACGCTAGTATGACACTACATACCTGCCGAGCATTTTAGACATTTGAGATGATAATCAGTTTTCCATAGAAGAAAAAATTGTATTTATTACCTAGTGTGCCTCTTAACTCACTAATAAGTGTTTCCTCCCTCTTCCAGTCCCCAGTCTCAGCACCTTGGAATTAACATGCCCACTCTAACAAAATGCGTGCCTAGTCGCTCAGTCATGTCTGACTCTGTGACCCCATGGGCTGTAGCTCGCCAGGCTCCTCTGTCCATTCTTTTCCAGGCAAGAATACTGGAGTGGGTTGCCATTTCCTCCTCCAGAGGATCTTCCTCTGGGATCAAACCCACGTCTCCTGCATCTCCTGCATTGGTGGGCGGACTCTCTACCACTGTGCCACCTGGGAAGCCCCTCTGTGACGAAGTATCAGCGGCTTAACAGGCTAAGTGTAGTGTCTGCACGTGTTCCTGGTGGGCTGGCTTGCTTCATGGTATTGCTGAGAATCCAGGCTTCCGTACCCCCTTGGATCTACCCTCCTCTGGATCCCTATCATTCTCAGTCATCAGAGGGCACTTGGTGGCAAGAGAGTGAAGGCACACTTGCTTCTTAACTCTCTCAGCCCGGAACAGATGCCCATTTCTTCTGTTTATGTTCCACTGGCAAAGATGAAGCACGGGCCCTCTTAGATGCAGGGGTCCTGGCACGTGTAGCCCCTGGTTGAGTAGTTGGTCCCCAGCAACAGCCTTACTCTGGGGAGGGGACTGGGGCAGGAATCTCTGGTGGACCCTCACTAGTCTTTGCCACCAGGATCTTATTAAATAAGCCTCCAAATCAACATCTCCTTGGGCCTGTTTTCTTCCATTTCACCTATGAAATGTCTGCAAGGGTGAGTGCATTGTTTTGGGGGTTTTTTGATGGGGGGAAGGAGGAGAGAAACAACTTTTTTTTTCATTTTATGCTTCAAATTCACACAGACTATGAAAGCACTGATTTAGGATATCAGAATTAGATTTGAGCAGTTGTATTTCACCCGTGTTACTTATTTGGAAAGAAATAGAACTTAGGCGTTGTGCTTACATATACATTGAAATAGCTGCCAAAGTAATGGGGAAAAAGACATTTACAATCAGAATTTTTATTTGCAAATCTTGAGTCTCTCTTTGCTTCAAGTTAATTGTACACATTTAGCATTTAGCCTTGTTAAGGTAGGTAACTTAAAACTTAAGGCAGGACTTGCCTGGTGGCACAGTGGCAGGGAATCCATCTGCCAATGCAGTGGATACAGGTTTGATCCCTAGTCAGCGGAGATTCCACATGCTGAGGGCAGCTAAGCCCGTGCACCACAACTGCTGAACCTGCATGCTATAACCACTGAAGCCCACATACCTAGAGCCTGTGTTCTGCTACAAGAGGAGCTCAAGCACTGCAGCAAAGAGTAGCCCCCGACTGACACAACTGGAGAAAGCCTGCGCCGAGCAACGAAGGCCTAGCACGGCCGAAAAAAACAACTGAAAGGGAAAGAGAAAGAGCAATAAAATAAACCGTAAAATATACTAGTATCATAAATTCTAAATATTGATGAAAGCCAAAATAAATGTTTAGGTTGGAGCAGTTCTCTAATACCTAATGGATTAGGACCAAAAAAAAAAAGAGAGGAAAAAAAAAGAAGCCCCCATAGAGCATTTCACACTTCCTCAAAATAGAATCTTACATTGATGCCTTTTTTTTTAACCAGTTTCTTTAGAGCCACAGAGCCTGTCATCTTTAAAGACACGCAGTCACTGTGGGGTTAATACAGTGTCTCTGCCAGCATAGAAGAACTTCTTCTGAGTTAGGAATGATCTTCAACCTCTGAAGCCTTAATTCAGACTAAATAATATCTGCTTAGGCACCTGCAGCAGGGTCATCTTCCTGCTGTTAAGTCCCACCTTGATGGACAGCTGTCTCTAATGCTGAATCACAGCCTCTGGGTGAGTTGGTTGCAGGCACCACGTGGAAAGAAAACTCAGAATCTGCAGTTTTTCCTCTGACCACTTCCTGTCTGATCCAACTCCCACCCTGAGCACATTACAAAATCCAGAGGTTTTAGAAACTGAAAAGTGGAAATAGCCAGCTTTCTCCCTTGGTACCTGGGCTGTAGTTTGGCACCATGTCTTAAAGAAAGATCCATTAGAAAAAACTGTTGATCTGTCTCATGGTCAGAGGGGCTGATGCTCCGTGACTCCATTCCAGAATAGGCTGGGGAATTTCACAGTCCTTTCGCTGTTTGGTGAAAATAATCTCCGGAGTCCAAACTCTGGTCCCAGATATGGCTCCTACCCCAGGACTTGCTTTCACACCTCAATTTAAGACTTGTTTCATTCTGCCTCTTATTATGGTAACTTCAGTGACACCCCTACCTCACAAGGCTTGCTGAAGGTAGGAGCTATCTTCTAGGGGTAAACAGGGCGGGCTCTGGAGTCAGATTTACTAGCTGTGAGGATCTTTAAAAGTTATTTCACCTCTGTGCCTAGTGAGCGCTCAATAAATAACTCATATTAGTATTTGTCCTCTGTTTTCCTAGCATTGGCCACTGCCTTATGCGTCCTACCTGCTTGCCACGTGTTTGCTGATTAACTTGAAAGAATAATTAAGGAAATTACTAAACTATCATTCTTCTACTTCTGGAATCATCTAGATAAAGTACTGACTGCAACTCAGAATTCTCTTCAGGAAAACTTTAAAAAGACAGATTGCTGTTGCCACATCCCATTGAAGTGGAATCCTAGTGGACAAAACCTGGAATCTGAATTTTAACAGGTCCAGGGGGATTCTCAGTAGCCAGCCCGGCTCCCCAGAGTCCGGGAGGCTTTGCTGGGTGCTTAATATGAGGTGGTGGTCAATGCCTGGTGTTTTTTGTTGTTGTTTTTTGATGTGCATTTTTATAGTTTTATTGAAAAGAAAATTTATTACAATTACCCCCAGATATGAAAAGGCTATCTAAATTATATATATATTTTTTCAAAAAAGTTTATTGTGGTAAACTACACATAACAAAATTTATCATTTTTAACCATTTTAAGTGTACCATTCAGTAGTATTAAGTACACTCATAACATTTTGCAGCCATGACCACCATGTATCTGTAATTCTTTTCATCTTATAAAACTGAAGCTCTGTACCCATAAAACACTAACTCTCCACCCCCTACTTTCCACTGGCTCTGGCAACCACCATTCAACTTTCTGTCTCTAGAAATTTGTCTGCTCTGTGAGTACCTCCTAGAAGTGGAATCATATAGTATTTGTCTTTTTGTGACTGGCTTATTTCACTTAGCGCAGTGTCCTCAAGGTTCATCCACGCTGTAGCAGATGGCAGAATTTCCTTCCTTTTTATGGCTGAATTATATTCCAGTACACACCACAGTTTGTTTATCCATTCACCTATCAGTGGACACTTGGGTTGCTTCCATGTTTTAGCTACTGTGAATAATGCTGCTGTGAAATTGGCATACAGGTCTTTTTGAGACCCTGCTTTCAATTCTTTTGTGTGTATACTCGGACTTGAATTTGCTGGTTCATGTCTGGTGAGGCTGTTTCTATCCATACAGCCCAAAGGTGGACATTAAATAGGAAGCCAAAAAAAAAAAAAAAGATCTCCAGTTTACTTAAGAACTTTAGATGCTTCTAAGCAAAAGGTGGAGGGAAAAAAAGCCCTTTTAAGTTTGTGTGAGTAGATAAAGAATTGCCAGACAGTTGATAAAATAATCCATTTGTTTTTGGAGCCAGCAGGCAGTCAGAGGGAGGAAGCAGCCTAAGGTGACCTTTGGCCTGAAGGCAAACACAGCAGCAGAAAGCTGAGTGAGACCTGGGCAGTGGTACAGAGAAATCCATTGAGATCTGGCCAGGTGTGCTTTGGATCGTGTAGGTAACCCTCTTGCTGCCCTGAGATAACGATCATGGGGTTTGAAGGTATCAGGTATCAGGTGTGACTGTGAACTCATTCATTCTTCCTGCTGAGCTCCAGAAAGAAGAGTACTGAGGGAGGGTCACATCTTTCCAGCCA
Source organism: Bison bison bison (assembly GCF_000754665.1). Taxonomy (NCBI): domain Eukaryota; kingdom Metazoa; phylum Chordata; class Mammalia; order Artiodactyla; family Bovidae; genus Bison; species Bison bison. The sequence continues at coordinate 2,333,530 of NW_011495033.1, read as the reverse complement.
GGTGACACACGACAGTCCCAACACAGGCAGGCTGAATTTCTGCCTTTCCGAATTCCATTACTTTCTGTCTCTCTCAAAGAGATCAGCCTTCACTGATTTAGATTTCGGTGGCATGAAATACATGTGTGTGTGTGTGGTCTTTGGAAGCAGGGACCAGTGTGGTATTAACATGACAGTTTTGCTGTGATGTGTAAATTTGTTGAGTTTATCAATAGCAGACCTGGTGGACTTTGATAAATGGTACGCTTTCTGGTATTTTTTTGAAAGTCACTGTGAGAACATGGAGTACTTATAACCTCTACACCCATCAATAAAAAGGTCAATAAAATACCTTCACTCTAATTTTCAATGTCTATGAGGTATCTAAATCACCAAGTATTAGAAGGTTAAAAGAGAAGAATTTGGACAATAAAACACTACCTACTTCAAAACAGGTTCCCAAGAGTAAAGCATTGCGTGTCTGATTTTTTTGGCTATGAGAGATCAATTCTGGGCTACCATAAACTCCTATCTAGGAGAAAGGGAGACAGGCACCAATAAAGCAACTTTATGGACACCTGAATTGTGCCAAGCAGTGAACCAGGAGGGGTTCAAACCTCTGCTTCAAGGGCCTTCAATCTCACTGTGGAACTAGGCTGGTAAGCTGGTTTTCACCACCTAAATGTATAGACAGTAGAGATCCATGCTATGGGCTTGCCATCTTCAGCTGCCTCATAAGACCCAAGGTAGGTCTCTCCAAACTGTTGGCAGCCAGTGCTGTTCAAATACTAACCACATCTTCGCTGGTTGACCAGTAGTTATGAAAGTGGTAACACCTGCTCCACAATACTGAGGGCACATCCTCTGGCACTTTTGCTTCTTTCTTCAGCTCCGGTGCCCATGAGCCTACCAGCAGGACGTCCTCCCAGATCCTCGAAGCTCTCCTTTACAGAGTCAAAGAGGGAGCCGTCCTTGGTGCTGGTACACCCAAGTGGGCAGAGGACGTGGGTCTCCTTAACCAGAAGGACTTCTCACTTCACAGGCCAGCAGATGCCCCTGGGACACAGAGGTGGCGTGGGAATGCACTGACCAAGACCCCGCACAGGCTGCTGCTATTCTTGGGGAGGAGAATGTCCATCCCTCCACGCTGAGCTCAGCTGGGGAGCTCCTGATGCCTTCGTCCCTCAGGTCCCAGGCAGAGCTGCTTCCCATGTGTCAGTCTGCCTGGGGAGGCCAGACGGGACAAGTTCTAGCCTCCACCACTACTTCCTTTCCATCCCTGGGGACCCTTAGAGGGTCAGGCAACTTCTCTTTTCAAACCCAGGCAGGCCTCTGATAATCTCTTTCCTAGACTGTAGCAGGGAGGCCCGTCTCTGAAGTCGGTGGCTCCAAAGTGGTTGATCTTCCAAGAGAGGCTGCCCAAGGAATGATAAGGTTATAAGGTCTGTGATTCCAAGAGTGTTTTTTCCCCAGCACCTCTCATACTAGAGAAAAGGCAACAGGACAGATCTCATCCTTAGTGGGGTATCCCAATTTCTGCTACTCCAAACAACGCCACAGTGGAAAACCATGTATGGTATACAGCCCGTGGGTACACCTGCGTGAATATTTCTCTAGAAAATAGACAGGGAATTGCAAAGTTGAAAAATATGTGCATTTAAAATATTCATAGTTAGGACTTCCCTGCTGATCTAGTGGTTAAGAATCTACCTTCCAATGCACGGGAGGCAGGTTCAATCCGCAGTAGGGACACTAAGATCCCTCGTGTGTGTGCTCATGCCACAGAGCAACTAAGCCTACACACCACAACTAGAGAGAAGCCAGAGGGCTGCAACTAAGACCCGAAGCAGTCAAATAAATAAATAAACAATTTTTAAAAGAAATAGCTTAAGAAGATGATGCAAATCACCTAAGCTTTTGCATATGATAAGTTTGCAGGAAGAAAGCCTGGCTTGCTGCATGACTCTACCCCTTCCCCCATTATCCTCTATGCATAACTTAAGGTATAAAAACTACTTTGGAAAATAAAGTGCGGGCCTTGTTCACCAAAAAAAAAGAAATAGCTTAAAATATTAAAAAATAAGTAAAAACGTTCAGTTCAGTTCAGTCACTCAGTCGTGTCCGACTCTTCGCGACCCCGTGAATCGCAGCACGCCAGGCCTCCCTGTCCATCACCAACTCCCAGAGTTTGCTCAAACTCATGTCCATTGAGTTGGTGATGCCATGGAGCCA
>NW_011495033.1:2310635-2331219 GCF_000754665.1 Bison bison bison | reverse complement strand
CGTCCGCTTCTCCTCCTGCCCCCAATCCCTCCCAGCATCAGGGTCTTTTCCAATGAGTCAACTCTTCGAATGAGGTGGCCAAAGTATTGGAGTTTCAGCTTTAGCATCAGTCCTTCCAGTGAACACCCAGGACTGATCTCCTTTAGAATGGACTGGTTGGATCTCCTTGCAGTCCAAGGGACTCTCAAGAGTTCTCTCCAACACCACAGTTCAAAAACATCAATTCTTCGGCGCTTAGCTTTTTTCACAGTCCAACTCTCACATGCATACATGACCACTGGAAAAACCATAGCCTTTACTAGACGGACCTTTGTTGGCAACGTAATGTTTCTGCTTTTTAATATGCTGTCTATTCTTATTTCCTCTTCTTTGTTACATTCAAAAAAGAAAAAAAAATGAGTCTTGCTCAGTGATGTATTTCTTACAAACTCAAAATGGGTCTGAGGGAGTCCCAAGGGACACTGGGGTCTCTCAGCTCAGCTGTACTGTCCTCTGGCAGCTGTCTTCTGGGAGACCTGAGTGGGCAGGACCTAGGTGTATAATTTGAATTTCAGGCCACCCACATCTGGATTTCAGATCTTCCCTTTTGCTAGGCATGTTAATAAGCCATCCTTGAAGTGCCTCCAGGAAAAGTTTCTGGTGCTGGGGACTCTTAACACTTTCCCCAAGTGCCCTGGGGGAGTCCTGGAGACCCTGAATGTGGCTTCAGCTGGGAAGAGCTGGAGGCGAGGTAGAGAAGAAATGGGGCTGGCCTGGCGCCTTGGGCAGGTGGACCTGTGCCTTCTCCCTCACTTCCGCTCTGCTCCAGGGATTTCCCCAATGGACCCAGCACCAAGTCCAGAAAATGAAAACTCTTTAACCTATGTATTTATTTTAAAGACAGAATAAAGGCTGGAGCTGGTTTCACCTCCCCCTGTCACTTCTGCCGCTTCCTGCTGTTTGGCCTAGGCGTGTCAAGACCCACAACAAATACTACACCCTCGGTTTTGGGGAGAGCCTAGGCCTTCCTTCACCACCACCCCCCAAATGCTGAGGCCCCCAGAGCATTGTGGCATCTGGCTTCCTGCGAGAATTCATTTGCATCGCAGTAATTCATTTGCATCGCAATTAACTGCGTAGACCTCGGAAACCCAGGCCGCCTCGCCTACCCGGCACCTCCTTGAGCTGCAGGCCACGAAGGGGTTTCTGATTTGATGTCAATTAGTCATGCGTGCAAGCGGGGGCAGCGCTGGTTGCCGGTTAGGTTTAGCTGCCGGTGCTCAATTTCACATTTAAATGCCGCAGCCCCCGTCACGTGACCCGGAGCCTGCGGCCCCGCCCCCTGGAGGCTGGCGGAGAGCCCTGCTAGGGTCAGAAGCCCCATGCGAGGGGCGCTTCCCCAGGATCCTCTCCATTAGTTCATGTGACCTACTGGAGAAGCTGGTGGCAAGGGGAGTGGAATTTACCATTGCTGCAGGCGTCTGGGGCCGCCTCCTTTAAATGAGAGAGCCATTAATCTTCAAGCCAACTGTTTTCCAGCCACCGTGATTCTAAACCCTAAACCTAGGCAGGCTTTCATCAAGGGTCTGCGGGTTAGAAATAGATGATAATGAATCATCTTCCCTTTCTAACAGGATCATCAGATTTCATGGAACATTTACCAAGAGCTAATACGTGAAAGCATGAGAAAGCGTTATTAAGCGCCAGTGGGCACACTGTGTGGGAGGGAGGATCCTTCAGAAGAGTGTGGGGAAGTTGGACCTTCTTGTCCACAGGGGAAATACCCTTAAATGCCCTTAAATATGAACGTGTGTGTGTGTGTGTGCATGTGTGTTTTCCTAGCTCATTTATGTTTGGGTACTGTTGGCTGAAGAGTATATGAAAAGACAGGAGGGATAACCTTTCCATTTGCAGTTTAGAACGAGCCATCACACTTGAAGTCAAGCTGAGCAATAGACATTTTCTGTTTGATGTGAGCTATGGGGTTCTAGCATAGGTGAATCTGTTATTGTAAGAGGTCCTTCTGGATCACATGTCCATTTTGTAATACTCAGACATACCTTAAAATTTATAATTTGTGTACAAGTTTGTGTAGTGTGTGTGCGTTAAGGGGGAGGTGGATATGAGAATTTCAGATTTTAGGAAATTTTTTTTCTTGGTCCAGGATTTTTTTTTTTTGGCAGCACCATGTGGCACGTGAGATCTTAGCTTCCCGACCAGGGATTGAACCTGTGCCCCTTGCAGTAGACGCACAGAATCCTAACCATTAGACTGCCAAGGAAGTACATTGGTCAAATATTTTGATTGAGTATTTACTTTGGGTAATACAAGGTTTATCATTTTAACATAAAATTGTTGCTCAGTCATGTCTGACTCTTTGCAACCGCATGGATTGCAGCACACCAGGCTTCCCTGTTCTTCACCATCTCCCGGAGTTTGCTCAAACGCATGTCTGTTGAGTAGGTGATGCTGTCTCATCCTCTGTTGCCCTCTTCTCCTTTAGCTTTCAATCTTTCCCAGCATCAGGGTCCTTTCCATTGAGTTATGTCTTTACATCAGATGGCCAAAGAATTGGAGCTTCAGCATCAATCATTCCAATGGATATTCAGGATTGATTTCCTTTAGGAGTGACTGGTTGGATCTCCTTGCTGTCCAAGGGACTCTCAAGAGTTTTCTTCAACACTACAGTTGGAAAGCATCAATTCTTTGGTGCTTAGCCTTATTTATGGTCCAACTCTCACATCCGTACATGACTACTGGAAAAACCATAGCTTTGACTATACATACTTTTTTTTTTTTTTGCTTTGAACACATTTTAACACTTCAGACTTCAATTTCCCTTTTTCTCAAAGAGGGTACTCTATCTTGGTGCCCTGGAGAAAATTCTGTTTCTCAGGAGAGCTTATAAATTGTACTCAATACAATTTTCAGCTTCCATTGCCCCTGAAATCTTTCAAGGACCTTTAGCAATGTGGAAGTTCCTGCCTCACTCAAGTATGACAGTCCTGACTTGAAGGCAAAGAGATTATGTTTTTCTTTTTCTTATTCCAGCTGCTATTGAATAGCAAAGTACAAGGAGACACACTTAAGAAGAATAGGGTTGCTTTGAGACTAAAAAATGCTTAAAAATTAACTCTGCAGTAACAATGAGACAACTACAGAGAACAAAGAGTGTGGTTTGGCTTTGGGGGCCTCAGTATCAGTCATCGTGTCTCTGCTTTAGGCTTGCGGTAATCTTTTCAGCAGGCTGTTTCACTTTTTGCCTTGTTTTGGCTCGCAAGAGAGAGGTATAAAGTGTGTCTGTGTGCATATGCAAAATTCAACCCACATAATGTTAATAGCTGTAATAACTTTGCTTGGGTGGATGGGGCAGGCACTGCCCTGGGGGTATTACATCTGTTAATCTCATTTGATCCTCTCAACCGTGCTGTTGAGACAGCTACCATTACTGTTATATTACAATGAAAGAAATTAAGGCTCAGAGAGGTTGAATTGCTTAAGGACACCAGATCTTGAACCCAGGTCCAGAACCCACATCCTGACCTTCACCATTAAGCTCTGCATCCGGAATAGAAGCAGCCCAGAAGCCGACCCTTTGAGGCTGTTGCTGATGTGAGCCGCTCTGGGCAATGCAGCTACTTGCACTGACCTGGTAGCAGTGCCCCGGGGAATTAGCAGGTGTCTCTACCCCCAGGCACCTAGGGTGGGCTAGCCCAGGTTCGGAGCATCAGAGAAGAGCTGCTACAAAGGTGCAACCAGACATTGGTTGTGCCAATCTTGTCAAAAGGTTCCTGTTGACAGAACTGTGTTGGCAGTTCTGTCTTTGTAAAAGTAAGTATCAGTCTCCGCCTTGGCTGAGAAACAGGAACCTTTTGACAAGATTGGCACAACCAACTTCTGGCCCAAGCTGTGGCATTCACCTCCAGGCTATCAGTTCTGCCTTGTCAGCAGTCATGCCCAGCAGGTAAGGTGTCCTCCTGGGACGTGTGCCCTCAGCCCAGTCTGGGTGTGTGAGTGAATTCACCTGGACGTCGCCTCACTTCACCTGAGATGGGAGCTGGCATTGCTGCCCTAGAAGGGGTTCAACTGATTTTTTTTCTTGGCAGTGTGAGGGCTTCTAAATTCAGAAATGCTTATGAGGGACTTCCCTAGTGGTCCAGTGGCTAGGACACAGAGCTCCCAATACAGGGGACCCTGGGTTCGATCCCTAGTCAGGGAACTAGATCCCATGTACCACAACTGAAAATCCTGCATGCTGCAACGAAGAGTGAAGATCCCGCAACTGAGACCCAGTGCAGCCAAATAATTAGCTTAAAAAGTAGAAATGCTTCTGCAGCCTGTGGCACCTTGAGAGCGTTTGTTGGAAGCAGAAAACCACCTCCTCCAATCCCTCTCCCAGAGCTTCCCGATCTGGGTGCCTAGAACTCACTGAAGGTGTGGAGAAATATTGACATCTCAGCCTCAGGCCAAGTCATGGGGCAGAGGAATGGCCCTCCTCACCTCTGACAGCTGGCAGCTTCGTCTGCTTCCCCAGGGTGCTCTGCAAACACTGGCATTCCCTGCATGTGCCACCATGTGAAAAAGGCGCTTCTCTGTCCTACCCTCCTCAGATGGGAACAGCCTCTACTCTTTCTGTCTCTGCCAGGGTTTAGGCCTTGGGCAGTGAACTCACGCCTGAGTTTGTCTCCCATTCTCCCTGCTTCTTCCTCCCCTCCTCCTCCTCAGTTTCCTTTGCTGATGTCACTAGGACAGCCCCTCCGAGGCAAGTGGGTAGCCCCGGGCCACCCCAGGACTCCCAGCCCCCTACCCCGACCCCAGCAGCTCTCAGCTTCCTACTCTGCAGATGAGACTTTACTTGTGGTGTCCCTGGATGGTGCTGACCAGCAGCTGATGTCCCTCCCTCCCCCAAGGAAGCAGCGACATCTCCCTTGCACTGTGAACAAACCTGGACAGTGAACTAGTGTTTCCACATGGGAGCTTATCTTTGGGTTTGGGGTCAAGGAGGCCCTGAGCAGAGTGAGGTCATAGCTTATCTAGGTAGCACAATTGGCCTGCTGGACATCACAGGACAGGCGGAGAGAATGAGAACTGGACAGGCTGAGGATCAGCGGTCGAGAAGCTCCTGCGTACGCTTTGGAGAGCTGCTTTATGACTACGTGAGTGATAGTTGCTCAGTCGTGTCCGACTCTTTGTGATGCCACGGACTATAGCCCACCAGGCTCCTCTGTCCATGGGATTCTCCAGGCAAGAATCCTGGAGTGGGTTGCCATGCCCTCCTCCAGGAAATCTTCCTGACCCAGGGATCGAACCCACTTCTCCTGCATCGGCAAGCTGGTTCTTTACCACTAGCACAACCTAGGAAGCCTCAGTATATACACTAGCATGTGTGAGATAGACAGCTAGGAGGAATCTGCTATGCAGCACAAGGAGCTCAGCTCGGTCCTCTGTGGTGACCTAGAGGGGTGGAATGAGGGCTGGGAGGGAGGCTCAAGAGGGAGGGGATATACGTATACATATAGCTGATTCATGTTGTTGTACAGAAACTAACACAGCATTATAAAGTAATTGTACTCTAATTTTTTTTAAAAAAAGACCCCTTTGTGCACGTACCAGCAGGGGCTGAAAAATGCTAACGGGGTGGTACATTCACAGATCACATTTTACTCTTTTATTGTCTAAATTTTTTTAAAATCGTGACTTTATTAATTTCACAACAGGAAAACCAAATTGTATAAACTTACAGTTTGAAAAAAAAAAAAAAGCCAACTGCCTATACACTTCACACCTTCCCTGAGGTCTCTGATGCCATGTGAAATGCATACAAATGAGCAAATGACAGGGTGCTAATTGCAGCGTGGCTTCTGAGTGAACAGCTTGGGTGTTCTCACAGCAGGACCTCAGCCTGGTTCCTGTTTCCCCATTCATCCCAGCCAGCTGTAGAGCCAGAGAGAACTTGTGTTCCAAAACAAGACATCTGTGACCCTGACCACTCCCCGACAGAAGCTTCACCAGCTCCCTGGGAAGAACAGGCTTGCGAAGGAAGTGTCTCGTCCTTGGGACCAGGCTCCTTTGCCTGCAAGATTAGGCAAGCCAGGTGGACGGTCAGCTGCTGTTAGTGGACTGGGCCGTGTTCTCCCAGACAAGGCAGAATCTCTTCCCTTTTTGGTCCTGAAAGCTACGTTAGAAGTCAGCAGAAATGCTGCCCACGTGTCCTGCTGTTGGCGTTCATGGTCTTGCAGGAACCTGCTGGCGTGTACAGCACCATGTGTGGCCCTGGGAGCCAGGAGCCCAGCCAGGGCTTCTCTGTGGCTGCTTCCTCATCTGTGGTTAGTTGCCGTGGGAGGCAAATAGGGTGTCATTTTACAAAAGCATCCCTCTTACCTTCAGAAAAAAGCCAGCTCAGACTCCTTGCGACCCCATGAGCTGGAGACTGCCAGGCTTCTCTGTCCATGGGATTCTCCAGGCAAGAATACTGGAGTGGGTTGCCATGCCCTCCTCCACGGGGTCTTCCTGACCCAGGAATTGAACCCACGTCTCTTGCATCTCCTGCCTTGGCAGGTGGATTCTTTACTACTAATGCCACCTGGGAAGCCCCAGCCTCCCTCAGGGTACCCAGAGAACTAACTTCCTGTGTGGAGGTCTTAGCCAACCAGCCCCAAAGCGTCCTGTCTCAGCAGCTTTGCTCCAACAGTGCATTTGCCCGAAGAGCTGGGGACCTGAAGGGCAGAGAGGGCCTGGAGCCATGTCCAGCTGGTGCTAAGAAGAGGCTCCACGTCCTTCCTGGACTGTAAAGAGTGGCCACTACTGTCTTCTGCTTGGGACTGCCTGGCATACAGCCCATGGGCAGGGGCCTCCTGCAAAACAGACTGCTGTCTAGGGAAACTGAAAACCCAGTCAAGACATCATTTGGGGCTGCACTGTCTCTCCTGGGTGGTCCCAGAGTGGGGAGCCACCCCTGAAGGCCCTGGGGTCCAGAAAGGGGACTGTTCCCAGAAACCCCCATCCCTCTGCTGGTGACCTACAGGCACCCCCATGTAACAAGCATGTGGCTTCTTAGAGGAAAGAAACTTGTGTAATCAGAAAGAAATAGGAACCTGGAAAAGAACTCAGTGGGGCATGGAGGGGATTGGGCAACGAGCTGTCTAAAAGACTCTGGGCCATGAGAGCAGGGTTAGGGGGAGGAGCCACATTTCATCCAAGTCATAACTAAGATCTAAGGATGTCTCCAGAGCTTGAGACTTTGGAGGGGTGAGGAGGCAGAGGGACAGCGTCTTCCTGTCTGCCACCCATCAGACTAGACATTGGGTGTGGGGCCCACTGTGGAAGGGATGCGCAGGGGCAAACAGCTGAAATCATTCAGCAGGAAGCCGAGGCTGCTGCAGCTCCCAGTCCTCACCCTCTCCACCCAGAGCTTGAGATCAGGCCCTGTTTCCCAGTGGCTCTGGAAAAGAGTCTAAGCTCCTCTTAATAACACTCAGCTGAGTGGGTAAGACCACACTCCCAATGTAGGAGGACCCGGGTTTGATCCCTGGTCAGGGAACTGGAGCCCACATGCCACAACTAAGACCCCGTGCAGCCAAATAAATAAATACTAGAAAAAATAGTACTAATTCTCAGCTGAGCCTGGGCCAGGTAGGGCTGGGGGCTGCCTTTGTATGAGTGATGTCTCAGAGACTTGCCAACCCCTGTAGCACTGAAGGGGCTTCCCAGGTGACGCTAGTGGTAAAGAACCCACCTGCCAAGGCAGGAGACATAAGGGACGCAGGTTTGATCTCTGGGTTGGAAAGATCCCCTGGAGGAGGGGATAGCAACCCACTCCAGGATTCTTGCCTGGAGAATCCCATGGACAGAGGAGTCTGGCAGGCTACAGTCCTTGGGAGTCTCAAAGAATTGGACACGACTGAAGCGACTGAGCACGCACGAACACAGCTCTGAAAAATCCTTCTGACCAAGTGGCACTGCAAGGGGAACTGAAATTCCTCAGAGCCTTTACCTTTTGAGGTTCTGTGGGAAGGTTTCTCAGAAGTACAGGGTCCTTCCCTAGGAAAGTGAATCTCTTTTCCCTCACCAGGTGGTGTCATCTTCCCATAGACATCTACCTCTGTTCAGAGAACAAAGAAATTTTGAGAAAAGTTTTGAGCATACTGATCTTCTTTCTTTTTCAGGGCCAGGACAGTGAAGACATGAAAAGTTGGATAGCATAGGATGTAGAGCTGATACCCCAGTTTTCTCCTGCTTTCCATCAGGAGGGTCTTCAAAGGTTAATTGTCCTTAAAATGCTCCTTACAATACTTGGCTGAACCTGAGCCAGGCAAGGCTGGGGGCTGCTTATGTGAGAGACATATCCCTGAGACTTGTCGTTGCTCCATCGCTTAATCATGTCTGACTCTTTGCAACCCCGTGGACTGTAGCCCACCAGGCTCCGCTGTCCATGGCGAGTCTCCAGGCAAGAATACTGGAGCGGGTTGCCGGGTCCACCTCCTAATGTATTGCAAAGTACTCTTACCCCCAGGGACACTCCAGGTTCAGGCCTCATGACTAAGGAGTAGTTGAAAGATCCCAGAGCTTATCAGACTTCAGTTGAGGAGAAAGAGGACGGAAACACATCTTTGTGTTTGTGGCTTTTTTGGGGGGTTGGGTTGTGGGGCAGCGTGCCAGGTGGCATGCAGGATCTTAGCTCTGAACCAGGGATCAAACATATGCCCCCTGCTGGGGAAGCACAGAGTCTTAATCACTGGACCTCCAGGGAAGTTCCTTTGTGCCCTTTTTTTGTCTGGAGAATAGCTCTCAGAGCTCTGCTGATAAATCCATGTTAGCATCAGGTGTCAAAGCTGCCTGGTATGCCCAGGAACCTGACTCCCTTGCCAGTGAAGAATCTTGTGATGTCAGAGGCTAAGATGCCTTCTGCCGCGTCAGGACTGGTAGACAGGCACAGTCATGTGGTGGGTGTCTTAGCTCAGGCTGCTGTAACAAAATACTATAAGCTGAGTGGCTTAAACAACAAGAGTTGCTTTCTCCCAGTTCTGGAGGCTGGGAAGTGCAAGATGAAGGTGCCAGCATGATCGAGTTCTTGGTGAGGTGAGGCCTCTCTCCCTGCTCGGTGCCTCCATGCTGCGTGTCCACATGTCAGAGAGAGACCTCTGGTCTCTTCTTTTTTTAGGGTATTTCTTTCTTTTTTGGGGGGTCATGCCAGTCGGACACGACTGAAGCAACTTAGCAGCAGCAGCAGCATGCGGGATCTAGTTCCCCTACCCAGGGATTGAATCCACACACCCTGCATTGGAAGCATGAAGTCTTAACCACTGGACCACTGGGGAAGTGCCTTTCTTTCTTTCTTTCTTTGTTTTCTTGGTTGTGCTAGGTCTTCATTGCTGCGAGCGGGAGCTTCTCTGTATTGCGTGCACAGGCACTAGAGCCCGCGGGCTTCAGAAGTTGCGGCTCATGGGCTTAGGTGCCCCACGGCATGTGGGATCTTCCTGGACCAGGGATCGAACCCGTGCCCCCTGCATTGGCAGGTGGATTCTTAACTACCAGACCACCAGGGAAGTCCCCCTCTCTTCTTCTTCTAAGGGTAATAGCAGTCCCATCATGGGGACCCTACCCTCGTGACCTCATCCAAACCTAATTACCTCTCAAAGACCTTCAAATACCTTCACATGGAGGAATAGGGCTTCAACCTCTGAATTTGGGGGGACACACAAACATGGCACCCCACTCCAGCACTCTTGCCTGGAAAATCCCATGGACGGAGGAGCCTGGTGGGCTGCTGTCTGTGGGGTCACACAGAGTCGGACACGACTGAAGTGACTTAGCAGTAGCAGCACAAACATTCAGTCCATAAAAGCCTTTGAGAGCTTGGCCTCTGCCCCGAGACAGACCTGAGTGTGAAGTTGGCTCTACCACTAACTAGACTTTTGAGTCTCTTCTACAAAGTAGGGCTGATGATTGTGTCTGCCACATCGAAGTGTCATGTATCTATGGTCAGAGTGACATAAAAACGTAGAATGGTGGTGAGCAGGGCCTGGAGGACAGCGGAAATGGGGAGATGTTGGTTAAAGGGTACGAACTTTCAGTTATAAGATGAATGAGTTCTGGGGACCTAACGTATGACATGGTAACTCTAGTCAACAATACTGTACCGAATTCTTGAAATGTTCTCAGAGGGACTTCCCTGGAGGTCCAGTGGCTAGGGCTCCGAGCTCCCAGTGCAGGGGGCCCTGGGTTTGATCCCTGGTCAGGGAACTGGATCCCACATGCCGCAGCTGAAGATCGTGCACGCCACAACTGAGACCCGATGCAGCCCAAGAAATAAATAAATAATTTAAAGAACTCTTCTCAGAGAGTAGATCTTAAGTGGTCTCACCACACACGCACAAGTAACGATGTGTGATGGCAAACGTGTTACCTAACCTTACTGCGGTCATCATTGCACAATGCATACTTATATTAACTCATGACACTGTAGACCCTAAACTTACACAATGTCATTTATCAGTTATATCTCAATAAAGCTGGAAAGAAAAGAGTAAGAGTCGTGTGCTCAACACAGTGCCCGGAACATAAATATTGGTGAAGCCAGGGACACGTTGCCCAAAGAGCTTTCAGGAATGGATGTCTCTGCCCCCAAACTCACAGGGAAGGGAGGTGGCCCTGGGCCTTTGTGGGCACGGCAGCGGGGAGGAGGTATCCCAGACAGGCTTCTCTATAAGGACGGGCCTAAGAGAAGCTGTAGATTCTGTCGTGTCCCTGATTCACGCTGAGGTCACACGTCAGATTAGCAATATATTCCCCTAGTTCCCAAAAGAACCTTCTCCCCAGTCATCCATCTGGTCCCCTCCTCACCCCCTTTTTGCCTCCGTGTAATTGCTTATGCTCTCCTTCCCTCCAGAATGCCCTGTCTCCGCACCCCACCATTTTTTTGCCAGAGACATATGAGACATTCTTCCAGGCCTGGGGTTCAGATGGCACTTCCTTCAAGGAGCGTTTAGTCATCAACTCAGTTCCATCAACTCAGTTCTCCCTTCCCTCCATTACATACTGTCCAGACCACTCTCGGGGCCCAGCAGCTGCTGCCTTGCCTCTTGGTGACTTCTGGGCACATCTCAAATCCACTGTCATAGCATCCTGGGCAAAAGAACCCCAATCCGCTTTATATAGGGTTCAGGGAATATTCAGTGGGGTAATGAGTAAGTTTTCTAGCCCTCAAAACCCATGGAACTTTCTGACGTCTTGGGCCACTGAGGCATAGGAAAGAAAGCTTTCCTCTCTCTTCTCAGCTATTTTCTGGTTGCTGTCTTTCAAAGACTCATAGACTGGGCAGCTTTCACCCATGCATGTCATGGTGAGGAAACCAAGGCCCAGAGAGGGAAAGAATGTCCCTTAAGGTCACACAGCAGGTTCAGCGGACTTGTGTTGGGGAGAGGGAGTAGAGCGTTGACGTTACTGTGATCATCCAGGGCCTTAACACATGCAGCCCTTAGATCAGCCGAGCCGCAGTAAGCGTGGCAGTGTTATTGCTGGCTCTGTTGTTACGGTTCTTCTGTACTTTATTGTCAACCCCTCCTCCTCCCACCAGGTCCTTTCCTTTCATTTCAGGGGAGAGAAGTACACGGCGGGTATTAACCATGCCAGAACGTCTTTACGAAGCAGTGGGTGAGAAGCTGGGCTGGTACTTTAGACGACTAACCATCTGGATTACTGACCCCAGTGGCCTAGGGTGATTTTCTGGACCATCATAGACGTCAGGCCCAACAAGTCAGACCTGGACGAATAATTGGGTGTTGTATGTGTCCCTGTGCTGTGCTGAAGAGAAACTGAAAGGAAACCTGCTTCCCTTTTTGCAGGTGCCAGCAGACCGGCTGAGTCTGGCATGTTGCCCTCCAAGGCTCTCAGGCCTGCTCAGTGGTCACCTCGGCTCAGTGCATGCAGCAGCCGCAGAGGGTCTGCCCAAGCTCCGTCCCTCTGTCTGTCCGTCTGTCAGGCAGCCTACAGAAGCTCTCAAGCTAGGTCCTTGGGAGGACAGGGTGTCCAGAATCAGTTTCCATCGTCCTTCTCCCATCACAGGGTTGAAAGCAAGATTTCCCATGTGTCCAGCTGTGTGTGTGCACGTCCAGTCACTTCGGTCGTGTCTGACTCCTCGGTGGCCCCACGGACTATAGTCTGCCAGGCTCCTCTGTCCATGGGATTTTCCCAGTAAGAATACTGGAGTGAGTTGCCATGGCCTCTGTCCAGGGAATCTTCCCAACCCAGGGATCGAACTCACATCTCCTGTGTCTCCTGCACTGCAGGCAGATTCTTTATCACTGAGCCACCAGGTAGGAGGGGCATCAAAGTTATCACTGGGAACCGGTGAGGGACAGCTTCAGCTGACAGCCCCACTGGGACTGGGGAGTTGAGTCTCAGAGTCCACATCCTACCGGGAGGTGAGACAGGACAGGCACACACACCAAGAGACCTCTTTTTCCCAGAGGAGGACTACAATTTGCCTCCCTCGTCTAAAAACAAAATTAAATGCAAATTGGGGGCAGGTCCAGGAGAAGGACTCTGAGAATGGAGACCAAAGTTCCCTTAGTGGGCTGAACCATTTCTCGGCTTCTATTCCATTTCCGTGTTGGTGTCTGATTGGGTGAAAAAGAGTACAGCATCCAGTTCTAGCTGCTGAGCAAGGGAGCCCTGGGCACTGGGGAGTTTTCAGTTGGGATTTCATGTGAGCAGTTAGAGAATTAACTGGAACAGCAATTCTCCTGCCCCAGATCTGACTCTAGGATCCTGCTGTTTGTCTGAGTCTTTCCGAAGAGCGTGACCACTCTATTCTCAACACGATGTTCCAAACGGCCCTAACAGTTCTTTTTCAGTTGGTAGAGCTGGGTTGGCTGAAGCTTCTGTACTCACTATTTTAGGGTCTTTGCGACCAAGAGCGTATTTGGCCATTCATTCATGCATTCATTTACTGACTCATTCATTGAAACCACTATTTCAAGGTGCCAAGTGTATAGTGTGAACAAGAGAGATGAGGTTCCCACTTTCTCAGAGCTCTCAGTCTAACAGAAGAGATAGGCATTAGGTGATTTACAAGAGCACTGAATAATCAGAAATGCAGGGCTCCCTGGTCTGATAGTTAGGGAGAGCTTCCTAGCGAATAGCCCACACACCACAGTGAAGACCCAGTGCAGCCAAAACATTTTTAAAAATTTAAAAAGACTAGAGGGAAGAGTAGGAGATACCCAGGCAGAGTCGGGTGGAACATTTTGACCAGAGATACCATCCTGTACAAAAGTTCTGAGAAAGCAAGAGAGAGCCAGGAGGAAAACGTGGCAGATGAAGCAGAGAGGAGGTGAGGGGCCAGGCCACAGAGCCTTGTGTGCCACTACAGGGATGTGGTTTTTCCTTCTGACAGTGATGGGAAGTGTTCTCAAGCTGCTGTGGGATGCTGGAAAACTGTTTCCTCCACCTGATCATTCTAGCTATGATGTCAGCCTCACGAGCCTGCGACTTCTCAGACCAGCAGACCCAGCTCAGATGTGACCACTGTGGGGCTTCCACTCACCACAGCAGACAGCGTTTCATTTCTTTTTTCTACCCTCTTCCTTAGAACTTACGTCATGTGTGTTGGTTTCTCATGTCAGCTGCTGGCAACAGACTGTGAGACTAAGCTGATCAGTCCAGGACAGGCAGCAGTAAGCTTGGGGGAAGGAGAAATTAGGACTCATGACTAGGTTTCATGATCAGCACCTGCAAGTGCCTTATGTAAAACATGGATGTCATGGGACAGTTTAGAGACAGTGCACTGGGCTAGGTTGAGTCACCCATGGGGGAAGGAAGGCAGGGTATTCCCTTGAGGGAAGGAGCGGCTGATCCTCTGTAATCTCTTCTCAGAATCCATCTGCTGGTTCCCAGCGGTCTGAGTCAGGCTGCCGTCCAGTCTGCCTTTCCCATTCAAGGGGCATGATGACCCAACGCATACTGGGGGCAGGTGTGTGCCTAGCTTTTGGGGTGGGATAGCCAGGGACTCTGGCATCCCTGGTTAAGGTGGCCTGGGCCAGATCAGTCCCTCTCTCCACCTCAAACGTTATAAAGGTAAAGTGTAGGGAGGACACCAAAGGCAGAAAGATGGGGAAAAGAACAGGGTGGGTATGAGCTTGCTAAGGAACCTCAGCAAGTTTCCAAAAGCCTCTGTTCCTCCTAACCACATAGTGTCCTTAATGCTGTTGGTATCTGGGGACAGACATTCTTTGGGATGGTGCTGTATATTGCAGGACATCTTAATATCTCTGGCTTTATAATGCTCCTCTACATTTCCAAATACCTCCTGGTGGGGCGTGGCATGGCATGTGTGTGCTCATTGTGTCCAACCTCTTTGTGACCCCATGGGCCTCTAGGCTCTTCTGTCCATGGGATTTCCCAGGCGATAATACTGGAGTGGGTTGTTATTCCTTCTCCAGGGGATCGTCCCGACCCAGGGATCGAACCTGCATCTCTTGCATCTCCTGCATTGGCAGCCGGATTCTTTACCTCTAATTGAGAGCTACTAACTCCACTGTTTATAGGGACAGGATACATAGAGCTTTGCCTTATGTCCTGCAGATGGCTGACAGAGAGACTGGATAAGTCCCCGCATTTCCAAATATCTTAATGAAGCTTTTGTCCAGTGGGATGTTTTTTCTTCCCAGGCCACTCATGGGGGCTCTTGCTGTCTCCTGGCCCCAAATGGAGCTCCCCCTGATTTCGATAGCCTCTTTGCTCACAATGGTAACCTAACAGCCCTGTGAAAAATCCAGTGGATGAAGCTGAGATTTTATTGCAGACATTTCCAGGCCTCTTGGCTGGACGGTGTCCAGGGTGGCAGGACAGTCTGCTGGCTGAGGCGCTGCTCCGTTGGACCACCAGATGGCGCTCGGGAGCCCCCCCCTTGTCTGCCGCAGGACCACTGGGGGCAGAGGAGACTGCAGAGGGAACTCATCTTAAAGAGGCCTGGTCCTTAAAGAGACAGGGCCACACACCGCGAACTTGAACGGTAATCCCGAAACGAGACTCTCCTGATGACAAGCAACACTGGCTAGGCTCTGATGCTCCTTTGTCCTCACTTTCTCGAATGTTGAGCCGCCACCTCTTGGAGCTGGTCTCATTGACGACCTGCCCTCAGCCCCTGCGGGCCCCCCTGGACCTCACAGGGACGGGGCCAGCCTGGCTGGTGGCGTCAGAGCTCCTGGCAGAAGAGCGCGGGGCTGAGAGGCATCTGCAGAACTCTGGCTGAGACAGCAAGAAGCAAAGCCAGCTTCAGGAGAATAGTGGCCACGGGAGGGCAGAGGGCCAGCCTGTGAGCTCTGGCCCCAGATGGACTTGCCTCCGCTTCACTCGGGGCTGATAAGGTTGGAGCTGTTGAACTTTGTCTCTGGGTTCTGGGGACTTGGAGAATCCTTCCGTCTCTTCTGTCTGCCTCTTTCCAAATGCTGATGGGGACGCTGTGGTAAGTCATTTAGGAAGGGGGGGTGGGGTGCCAGACCCTACTGTTGATCCCTCGGATCAGCTCTCGGAAACCTCTGTGTTGACCCCTGGGTGGAACAAGCCGAGCCATGTCGGATGAGGGCCACTTTAGCTAGAACTTGGCCCGAGACCCTCCTGAAATTGCAGCTTGCCTAGTATGCTCTTCCCAGGATGCTGGACTCACTGTGGCCCTAGCCATGGGAGTGGCACTTCAACTCAGCTCCCAAGAAACGTGGGGGGACGTGGGGGGAGCCTCACCACTGCAGGGACCTGGATGTCACCAGGCTTCTTTCGGCCATGGTACCGAGGGAGGCAACAAGAAGGTGAATGGAATTTTCTAGTTTACATCTTGCCATGACTCTTACATCTTTCCCATGACTCAAGCTGAGATAAACTTTGGAAGAGAAGATGAAGAAGTGGGGAGGGCTTTCAGTAAATCCGTGCTCCCTGTAGATCTCACTGCCTGCTGGAAGAGTGAGGAGGCTGGGAAGAGACGGGGAGGAAGAGTGCAGAGGACAGAACTGTTAAGCCAGACCTGCCCACTTAGAGGTGACCCAGGAGAGGCCTGGGGCATTTTCTTCTCTTCAGGCCCAAGGGCTAAGGGTGAATCTTACAAGAGTAAGCACTGCTTTGCTCTGCTGAGCTTAAAGGAAATGGAGCAAGGAGCCAGAAACAGGCCATCCTGGGGGCTACTGGGCAGATAGGAAACCTGAGGGACATCCATCTGGGTGCCCACCTACGGATGGGAAAACTGAGGCTGGCAAGTCTCAAGACTGGCCTGAAGCATAGAAGCAGTGGGGTTTGGCTGGGACTGGAGTTCAGGAAATTGTCACTGGATTGATTGCAGCCAGCTTGGCTCCTGGATCATCTGGCCCGATGGAGGAGATGTGGTTTTCTCTGGGAACCAGTTCTCATTTTGCTTCATCACTGGTGGCTGTGGGGGGTTCTGGAGTTACATTCCTCCTGTAGCTCTGATTGCTTCCTCCCTGAGTTTAACTTCACTCTGTTTATTCATTTTTAGTCACTCATTGCAGCCCAACACAGAGATTACCCATGTGGACTCTGGATTCAGAATCTCGGTTCATTTCCTAGCTGGCCAATAGCATACCTTCCTGTTTCTAAGGGAAGGAATGGAGAGAATGGCAATGCCTATCTCATTGGCTTATTATGAAGACTGAGGGAGGCAGTCTATGGGAAGCACATGCAGCAGTGCCTGGCACTTTAGAAGTACTCAATCAAAGTTAGCTGTCGTTAGTTTTATTTATTCAGCATGTATTATTGAATGCCTGTCTATTGGGCTTTTGGCAGAAAACTGATCCAGGGGCATGGTGTAGTTACGACTGCCTTAGAGGTCTACCTGAGCCTCATTCATCCACTGGGCAAGGTGCAGTGAAAAAACACAGTCCCAGGTTTTGGGTTTTTTTTTGCTGTGCTGCACAGCCATGGGTGATCCTAGTTCCCTGACCAGGGATCAAACCCTTGCCCCCTGCATTGGAAGCCCAGAGTTCCAACCACTAGACTATCAGGGAAGTCCCTCGTCCCAGCTTTTAAAGAGCTGATCTGCCAGGAAAGATACAAAAGAGATTTTGTCTATCAGGTCAGTTTTTTGGTTTTTAATTCGAATGCGGAGACCACCCCCACCCCACCCCGACCACCTGTATATCCCACCTGCACACCCTGGTGCTCCCTGCAGACCTCAGAGTGGGGAGAGGTGCAAGGACATCCTTTTCATCACCAGTGACCCCGCGGGGACTCCAGGCCTTCCTATTGTTCCCAGTGGAGCTGGGTTGCTAACAGTGATGGGGGAAGAGAAGTGGAAATACCTAGTTTTGGTTCTAAGCATGGTCCCGTTTTTTCCACCCTGGCCAAGTGGTTGGTAGAGGCAAGAGCTGGATAATGGAGAGGTGGGGCGTAGCACATCCTTGGGGGTTATGTAAGGGCAAGACTGCTGACCTCAGATGGGGTATATCTTCTTCCCACTTGGCCCACATCATCAGCCGGGTGCTCCTGGCAACCAGCCCTTAAAAGTGAAAGTGTTTGTTGCTCCAGTCATGTCTGATTCTTTGCGACCTCATGGACTGTAGCTCACCAGGCTCCTCTGTCCATGGGATTCACCAGGCAAGAATAGTGGAGTGGGTAGCCATTCACTTCTCCAGGGGATCTTCCCGACCTAGGGATCGAACCCAGGTCTCCTGCATTGCAGGCTGATTCTTTATCCTCTGAGCCACCAAGGAAGCCCAACCAACACTTAAATCCCCCTTAAATATGCTGATGAGGCAGGAGCAGCCGCTTGCTGTGGGAGGTGAGGAGCCAAGGACAGGCTGAGTACACAGGCCAGAGGGAGGGCTGGGAAGGTGGAGTGTGTTCACCCAAAGGACTAGGCAGCAAATGGTTAGTGCAGGCTTGGAGGACGAGCTGTGATGGGTGCTCAGTGCCTTGGGGTGCATGGGCAGGTCCACACTTAGCTGAATCAGGGTAGCCTTTCCACAGGAACATCCCCCAGCTACTCTGACAGAAGGGGGTTGCTGGCAGATCACCTCACCTTGGACACAACGTGGGTGAGAATGGCTCTAACTCCTTCCTTCCTAGGATGTGGTATTGGGTCTCCCCCACCGCCTCTCCAGTCAGTGCCAGGAATCTGGAGGTTTCTGTTCTGGTCTCCTGTCACCCTGCTGCTTCCGCACACTTGTCCTATAGCCAAGGTTAGAGTCAAGCCCTGTGGTGGTAATGTCCATTGGAAGCCATCCGATGTAGCCATCAAGGGATCTTGATGTAACCGCCCTTTCCTGGGACACAGGTTTTGAGACAGTTGTGCAGAGATGGAATAGGACTGGAAGAGTTTTCTAGAAGATAGTCTCTAACCCATGGTCCAGCAGAGATTTCCAGAGACCTCTGCCACCGTGCTTTCAACCCTGACAGTGGAGATAGCATGCGTGGCCCTCCGTTTACTGTCTGGATGGGTTACTTAGCTGCTCAGGGCCTCGGTTTGCTCATCTGCTAAATGGAGGGGACTGAGATAATAGTGAGGCTGTTGTGTAAGCAAAGCGTTGAGATGCAAGCCAGGTCCGCTGCAGGCACTCTCCGTTAATTATCAGAAGCGCTCCTTCTGATCGGCCTCTAAGGTCCCACTCCCCTCCCCCTATATTGCATTCTGCACTGGAAGGTTTGGAACAGGATTGGACAGAATGTAGGGGGAAAAGCAGAGCTAAGGAGAGCAACTAACATTTTAGCTTGAAAAAAAATGCTGAAAATAGCTTGTTTAAGCCTTTGTAGATAAAAATGTAAAATGTATGCAAATGTATGTGACTCACGCAGAAACATACATCCATGGCCTCCTCACAGTCAGTGCCCAGATGTCGCCATCAGGCAGTGTTCAGAGAAGGCCCAGGCTGCCTTGGGGAGGGGTGGAGGGTGCAGGGGGGTGGGAGGTGGTGGAGATGTTGGGGAGGGGGGCAGTATTGCTGCTTACCTGGGCTGGTATCCTGCTTGCACCTTTCTTCTGGGTTCTGTGCCTTCCGTGTGGGAAGAAGAGAGGCCCTGGGCCCCTCTCTGCTCCTCCGTCTCACCGTCCTCCCTCTGGTTCCTCCAGAAGCCCGTTTGCTTCCTCTCCCATCCCAGCTCTATTTCTGGAGCATCTCATTGGAGATGCACGCCCCCCTCTCTGCCAAGCTCCAGGTGCTTGCTTGCTTGGTCCTCCCAGTCTTGTGTGCAAGTCAGAGATGGTGGGAGGGTGACAGCTGAGCAGGGAGACCCACAAGAGCCAAAGTCAGAGCCCGAGCCCGGAGGCCTGGGGTGGGGGAGAGCCCAGTGGATGCAAGGAGGGGCCGGTGTGACCTCCAGGTTGAAAAACACCCACTGTAGCCACCTGCGGATGCTTTGCACCCCCAAAGCATCTTCCCTTGCATCTTCCCCAGGGGCTCACCCTACCTCTGTGAGCCCAATAGCCCCCACCTCCCCTGGGGCAGCTCTGGAGGTGCTACCTAAGCTGCTGCAGGGGCTGGATTCAGGCTTCCTTTCAGCATCATGCAAAAGGGTCTGCTTCTCCTTTTAAGAATAAGATCTGAAACTAATGCCATACTGCATGTCAATGATACTGCTTTTCATTTTTTTTTTTTTTTAAAAGAATTAGATCTGTGGTTGTTTGGAATGATGAGAATAGCACTCCCCCCCCCTCACCCCAAATGCTCTGGGATGCTGACAACACTCCCCCATGTAGAGGCCAGGTGAGCTTCATCTTGTAGGCTTGTCCATTGAACTGGGTCCCCTACAGTCACTGCCGTATCGCAGCTTAGGGATGAGGGGTGGAAGGGTTTGCTGCATCAGCAGAAACCTCACTCTCTGAGGTGAAAGCAGGGTAAGTGGCCCAGGGCGGGGGTTCCCTTGTGGGCCCACTGCCTCCTTTCCCTGGGGTTCAGGAAACAAGCTTCCGGCCCCCTGCCCTGGACCACCCTAGCCTGACCCTCCGGCCCCTCCAGTCCCTTCTTCAGGGTCATTTGGTCCAAGGAGGCCTGCAGCTGAGTTGCCTTGGGTCTCTTAGAACCAGCACCCAGAGGAAGGCATAAAACTCTCCGACTCCAGGTTCTTCATTGCCTGTTTTTTTGGGGGGTGGGGGGCCGGCGGTGGTCTTAGAAGGAATTTTGTTTCAGGGGGTCTCTTCTCAGAGGCATTTTGAGCCCAGACTTCCCTCAACTTGTAATTATGCACCCTTGGTGTCGGGAGACCCAGCGGAGACCCTGGGGTCTCTCCTCTAACCCTGTTTGTCCTCCACGCCCCTCGACGACCCCCTCGGCCTCCTGCCTTCCTCTGCTCGCCGCCTCCCTGGTGTGAAGGGCAGGGAGCAGCCTGGCTTTTAGGTCAAGAGTGTCTAAATAGACGAGGCAATGTTAAGGTTTGGAAGGAAAGAGTCCTTGGGCAGCCAGCGCTTCCCGCGGGCGGGCTGGACGTTAACCCCGTCCGCGCCGCTCCCCGGGCTTGCCGAGGGGAGGGGCCAGGCAGCCGCACTGGCCCCTGAAACTGCGCTTAGAGATCCTGGGGTGGCAGGTGATGTCACCCCTGCGGGCCCATAGGTCTCCCCGCGGCACCTAGTCTGCGGGTTGCCAGAATTTGGCCAAGCCCAGCGAGG